>NC_091989.1:91318641-91461141 GCF_044704955.1 Pristiophorus japonicus | reverse complement strand
TGATTTCCCCTTCATGAATCCATGTTGCGCCTGCTTGATTGCATTATTCCTATCTAGATGCCCCGCTATTTCTTCCTTAATGATAGCTTCAAGCATTTTCCCCACTACAGATGTTAAACTAACTGGCCTATAGTTATCTGCCTTTTGTCTGCCCCCTTTTTTAAACAGAGGCGTTACATTAGCTGCTTTCCACTCCGATGGTACCTCCCCAGAGTCCAGAGAATTTTGGTAGATTATAACGAATGCATCTGCTATAACTTCCGCCATCTCTTAATACCCTGGGATGCATTTCATCAGGACCAGGGGACTTGTCTACCTTGAGTCCCATTAGCCTGTCCAGCACTACCCCCTAGTGATAGTGATTGTCTCAAGGTCTTCCCTTCCCACATTCCCTTGACCAGCAATTTTTGGCATGGTTTTTGTGTCTTCCACTGTGAAGACCGAAGCAAAATAATTGTTTAAGGTCTCAGCCGTTTCCACATTTCCCATTAGTAAATCCCCCTTATCTTCTGAAGGGACCAACATTTACTTTAGTCACTCTTTTCCGTTTTATATATCGGTAAAAGCTTTTACAATCTGTTTTTATGTTTTGCGCAAGTTTACTTTCGTAATCTATCTTTCCTTTCTTTATTGCTTTCTTAATCATTCTTTGCTGTCGTTTAAAATTTTCCCAATCTTCTAGTTTCCCACTAACCTTGGCCACCTTATACACATTGCTTTTTAATTTGATACGCTCCTTTATTTCCTTGGTTATCCACGGCTGGTTATCCCTTGTCTTACCACCCTTCTTTTTCACTGGAATATATTTTTGTTGAGCACTATGAAAGAGCTCCTTAAAAGAGCCTTCATCTTCAAGAAAGGAGTCAGAAAAATCATCCAGTCGCTACACCAAGCAGGCATCTCGACAACCAAACCCCAAAGGAAGCAAACAACAAGACTATGTGACCCCCTACCTCATGTGATGTGAATGGGACCAGGATCCCGATCCCTCCAGACAGTGTCGTGTACACAAGCGATTCCGAACCACCAGGAATTAACGTGGTCTTCTGCAGCGAAAGTACCGATTCTCCCACATGATAATTAACAATGATCTCAGCCTTAACAAAGAACACACAATTATATAAGGACTTTCTCCTCTTACTCAGGTCCTGCTGACCCAACCTCAAGTTGAAGACTTGCAAGTAACCAACCCCTTACCGAGGCCAGCCCAGACGCGTGTGTCTATGATTCTCCACATGGGCAGCTGGTTCCTTACAGCTGGTTCGAAGCACTGAATAAAAAAGTGGGTGAGTTGCCTGATCATCTTCAGCATGGTCAAAAACCCAGAGAGCAGGCTATCTATCTCAGAGTACCATGAAATGTATTGGTAGATCAAGCATATGAAAAACGCCTAGCAGCCCAAATGTAGATACTGTCCTTCCAAATATAGGTCATGTAGAATGTATAAATCCTGGGGTGAAGCCCACCAGTTACAGGCCTGTCACTGGTGATGGCAGGAGTAATTTGCGATGAATTAACATTATGCAACATTCAGATTGGTACAACATTGAAATGCATTGGCTTAAGTGATTTGTGTCAGTGGTTCCAATATAACACACAAGCTAATGAAAGCACGGCAGACCCTTCTCCTAGATGGAGAGCTGTGACAGGGCAGGGAGCGGAAAATAAAATCGCATCAGCAAAGACACAGCAAAACCAGAAGTGTAAGTTGCACTCACAGGCAGACTTGGGGGGGTTGATTTAAGTGTGTGGAAGCAACCATTATTTCCACTGCTGCAATGTATGTGTTAGGCTAATAATATTACTGCACTCGTATACGATATATGATTCATTTGTAGCCCGCCTCCACTTTAACTGTGGTTTCTAACAGACCTGCTGCTACATACGCAGTTTTATTCCTCCTCAGTTCTTGTGGAAACGGGAAAAAAAAAAACTGAGGAGGCAGGGTTATCCCAGCTACTACACAGCGTGACACAGGCAGTGTTAAAACAGGCACATTGGGCCGTTTTTCCCTCTCCTGCTGTGGGAAGGTGCTCAAGCCTCTGTTTGACACAGGCCTATGTCCCATCACCACACGGTGCAGAGTGGCCCGGATGCAGGACACTGGTTGGATTTGCGCCCCAGGACTCAGGTGGTTGAGTAACCACATCACAGTGTAATTATGAAAGCATACAGATACTTGTCAGCTAAAAGCCAGAAGGACAGCCTCCTGACCATAAGCATTCCACCAGGTCAAATTTATCGCATGTGGGTGGCAGCCTCAAGTATCTGGCAGTGCAAAATGTGACTAAATAGCAAGTCCCCTCATATTAGCATGGCCACAGAAACAATAGCCAACTTCTCCCCAACACCCCCCCAAATCTTTGTGCTCATGATAGTAAGGGGACTTACTAGTGGGGAATGGAACACCCATTGTGCTCCGCTCAGCCTTCCGAGTGCGCCACTACAACATTTTCTCACTTCCCGCATCAGCCACCTGACGGTTTACCCGAACGATATTGCCGATGCTGTGCTATCTGGCCTATGCCCAGAAATCATTCGATGTAATTGCCTCAATTTTTAAAAACCGTGCCTTACCTTCTGGGAAGCTCCATTAAGCAGACCTCTATCCCATAATGCCTTGTTCCCCGTAGGATCTTCGTCAACGTCGTCACTTGTGTTTGGAGGCAACCTCACCTGCAATGGTCAAAGCTCATTCTTAATAATTAGCACTTCTACTCCCCTTTGTCCCCTCCCAAAAAGACATGTCTGGGAATATTGACTGCAGCATTTTCATTCTCGGCAGATGTACTTAAAGTAAGTAACCACCTCAAACATTCTGCCAATCACAAAAGACCAGTGAACCGGTGACAGTTGCTATATGCCATATATCAGGCAGTTTCAAATTATATTAACTTGTGTTTGTAGTACCCTAATTTACAATATAGCCCCCACCACTTAAAATGTCCACATTTCAAATGGGCAGTCGCCCATATCGGCCAATAGCCATTATCCATTCGCATTGTCAATTTCAAAGTTACTAGTTATAGCATCTTAAGTAATCAATTTCATTTCAGGCAGAAACATCCATAATTACTATAAATATTCTGCATGGGAGGAATCCCCGATCACCCAGGTCAAGAGAAAAACATGTTCGCTGTACATTTCCTAGACTTGCCAAAATGTGTTTAGATTATCAATCTCTCCCACTCAATTACTTCATTAGCGGATATGACTTTAAAAATTTAGGATGGGAAATAATGATTTTAAAATAAAGTGCTGGAATTATCTCTTATAAAACAAGGTGGTGATAACATTCAGCAATAGGAGCTGGCTGAGTGACATTATCCAAACACATTTCTCCAACTAAATATTGGAAAGACCACTGTCTTCCGTCCTTGCCATTAACTCCGTTCCCTAGCCACTGACTCCATCCCTCTCCCGGCAACTGTGAGGCTAAACCAGCCCTGGTGTCATATTTGAGCTCTCGATCCATGCTATCACAAAGACCATCTAGATCCACCTCCGGAACATCGCCAGACTCTGCCCCTGCCTCAGCTCATCTGCTGTTGAAACTCTTATCTATCTTGGTTACCTCTCGACTGGACTATTCCAACGCACACCTGGCCAGCCTCTCATGTAGCACCCTCCATAAACTGAAGCTCATCCCAAAACTCTCCTGCCTTGCATCAAGTCCTGTCCACCCATCATCCTTGTGCTCGCGGACCTACATTGGTAACGCCTTGATTTTAAAAATGATCATCCTTGCCTTCAGTTCCCTCCACGGCCTCGTCCCTCCTCACCTCCAACCTTCTCCAGCCCCACAACCCTCCAAGATATCTGCGCTCCTCCAATTCTGGCCTCTTGAGCAACCCCCATTTTAAATCACTCCACTATTGGTGGCCGTGCCTTCTGCTGCACAGGTCCCAAGCTCTGGAATTCCCTCCCTAAACTTCTCCGCCTCTCTCTTCTTCAATGCTCCCCTTAAAACCTACCTTCATCCGCCCAGATATCTTGTATGGCTCGATTATCAAATTTTGTTTGGCAATGCTCCTGTGAAGCGCCTTGGGACATTTCACTACGTTAAAGGTGCTATTGTTATTGTTATAAGCAACAACCTAACTCGGGAGCTGCAAAGCTACATTACAGATGCCTCATGGCTGAGGTCCAACAAAAAACCCGGGACCTAATGAACAGGTGGTGGATGGAGAAAGCACAGGAGATACAGCAGCTGGCCGACAGCGAGGATTCTTCATCACAGTCAAGGCCACCTACGGTCCAAGCACCCAAGGCCCCACCCCACTGCTGGCCAAGAACGGGGAAACACTCAAGACACCGAGGCAGTCAGGGCCCGCTGGAAGGAGCACTTCGAAGATCTCCTCAATCGAGACTCTGCCTTTGACTCGAGTGTTCTCGACTCCATCCCGCAGCATGCTACTCGCCACCACCTCAGTAAAACCGCAACACTGCACAAGGTAGAAAAAGCCATAAAAGACAGCTTAAGAACAACAAGGCTTCGGGAGCGGATGGAATCCCTGCTGAGGCACTGAAGACGGAGAGGCACTACTGGCACGAAGACATGACCTCATCTCTCTCATCTGGAGGGAGGAGAGCATGCCGGGAGATCTGAGATGCAGTGATCGTGACCATCTTTTAAAAAGGGGACAAGTCCTACTGCGGCAACTACAGAGGAATCTCCCCGTTATCAGCCAGAGTCCTCCTCAACCGTCTTCTCCCTGTGGCTGAGGAGCTCCTCCTGGAGTCACAGTGCGGATTTCGCTCCTACGGGGCACAACGGACATGATTTTTGCAGCGTGACAGCTGCAGGAAAAATGCAGGGAATAGCACCAGCCCTTATACATGGCCTTCTTCGACCTTACAAAGGTCTTTGACACGGTCAACCGCCAAGGTCGATGGAGCGCCGTCCTCCGTTTCGGATGCCCCCAAAAGTTCGTCACCATCCTCCGCCTGCTCCACAACGACATGCAGGCCGTGATTCTTACCAACGGATCCATTACAGACCCAATCCGCGCCCAGACCGGGGGCAAACAGGGCTGCGTCATCGCCCCCAACCCTCTTCTCAATCTTACTTCATGTCATGCTTCACCGACAGCCGACAAGCTCCCCGTTGGAGTGGTACTAAACTACAGAACCAGTGGGAGCCTGTTCAACCTTCGCCGTCTCCAGGCTAGGTTCACGACCACCCCAACCTCTGCGTCTGCGCACAGAGGCTGACATACAGGACATAGTTGACGTATTTGCTGAGGCGGACGAAAAAGCACGGGCCTTACGCTAAGGTCCTCCACTAGCCTGTCCTCACCGCACAGCACTGTCCTCCAGTCATCAAGAGCCACAGCGCGGCCCTGAACGTGGACCACCTCCCATCAACAAGACGTTGTCGACGAGATCCACCACCACCTTCAGTGTGCCAGTGCAGCCTTCAGCCACCTGAGGAAGTGTTTGAAGACCAGGCCCTCAAAACTGCCACCAAGCTAATGGTCTACAGGGCTGTAGTAATACCCGCCCTCCTGTATGGCTCAGAAACATGTACAGTAGACATCAATTCGCTGGAGAAATACCAACGATGTCTCCGCAAGATCCTACAAATCCCCTGGAAGGACAAACGCACCAACATTAGTGTCCTTGACCAGGCCAACATCGAAGCACTGACCACACTTGATCAGCTCCACTGGGCAGGCCACACAGTTCGCATGCTAGACACGAGACTCCCAAAGCAAGTGCTCGACTCGGAACTCCTTCACGGCAAACGAGCCAAAGGTGGGCGGCAGAAACGTTACAAGGACACCCTCAAAGCCTCCCTGATAAAAGTGCGACATCCTCACTGACACCTGGGAGTCCCTGGCCAAAGACTGCCCCAAGTGGAGGAAGCATATCCGGGAGGGCGCTGAGCACCGAGTCTTGTCGCTGAGAGCATGCGGAAAACAAGCACAGGCAGCGGAAAAATAAGTGTCGGTACGCATGTACTCACTATACATGGTGGGGACTTTGTAATACAATCTCGTCGCTAAGGTCTGTTGAAATACATGTACATTTGTAGACAGTCAATTACAATAGCACTGACTAGAACAGTCCCAATGACAGTAACATCTACCTGGGCCGATGGGGGTTTTCATGTGCACTACAACAGCCCCGAACCATCACCTCTCCTGGGGCTCAATCAAAAATGGAGCAGTCAGTAACAGGACATCAATTAGTCTCTTCTTATCTTGGAGACATTGTCCATTGAGGAATCAAATGGCAGCATCCTCAGTGTGCATCCACACCACGTGGTGCCCAAAAGCACCAGGCACGTGACTGAGAATCACTTCTTCATTCATCGGGTCCCCAAGAATTATTGGACATTATCTGGACATTGCGTTTTAATATTTTCTCACTGCAGAAAAAACTGGAAGCCTGTTTGTGGGAGGGACCCGGTACTTTTCCATGTTGGACTTGAAATGATGGGCAGCAGTGGTCTAGGAAGACAATGGCTAGGATAAGGCAACTCACCACAGGTAATGGGCAAATGGAGGGTCCAATGTTAAGCAATGTGAACTCATCAGAGTTAGATCAGATGAACTGATCAGAGCCATTACTTGGATGAGATAACCCCCAAGAGGCTACAAAAGAAAGCCATTAAGCCCCAGACCGGTCAGAAGTGAAAAATCATCATTGGACTCAAAACAGGAAGCCTCGAAACAAGGAAAAGACTTTATTCGGCCTGCAAAGGCAAACAGTGTGGGGATATAAAAGGGGCCGTGTGGCCACTGCTCGCTCTCTCCTTTGCTCTCGCTACTTCGCCTCTACAAGAACCGAGCACTCCTCGTGGGACGGAGAGAAGAAACCAGAAGCGACAGGGTTTCACCAGGAGAAGCAGCGAGTAAGCCAACGAATCGGTGAGCATCATCCCTGCCCACGCAATTTTAAGATCACAGCCACGTGAAGGGGGTATCGTGTGTTCTTCCAACCAAGCCTTACCAAGGGTTTTAGTGGGGAGATTTTGCTGCAAGGACCATAGAGACGTACACTGTGGATCCGAGCAGAGGGTTTAGACGTTTGGTACTTCTCGATAGGGACCGTTTAGACATGCCAGGGTATTGTATTGTACTACATCGTCACTGTGTTTACTCGTTTTGCTGTGTTGAGGTAGCTTTAATAAAAGTATTGCCGGTTGAGACCGAGGTATTTGTCTGTGACTCATTCATCTGTTCAGTACAGTAATCACTCCCAGGTCTAGAACTATTGTAACATGAGGGTCTGTTGAAAACACCCAAGGGAAGCCACTTACACATCTCAGCCCAAAACATTAGGCATGTGATTAAGAATCACATCTCAGCCAGCTGCACAAGTTTACAGGGATAGACAAAACCTAGTATTTCACTTACCACACTGATGTTGCCAAATTTATCAGCACCGGCCATGGTTTCATAGTCCAACAGACAAGCTGTGGTGATCCAGCGGGGTAATGTATCATCGGCAAAGATGATCAGCTGGTTCTCGTTTCGTTTGTAACGAATCCAGAAGAAGCTTTCCTGTACATCTGAGACAACGACTCTGTGCCCGATGGTGTGGATTGCCACTATAAAGTTTGGAATGTGCTGAAGAAAGTAAATCGCAGAAAGAGAAAGTTACAACAGATGTTCATTTCACAACGAAATCCTTTACTTAATTCCAATTAAGCATACTTGCAGTAGTTACATAAGTTCACTTTGCAGACTCGGATAAAGCCATGGCTACATGGAAAGATCTTTCACTCTGAAGAACAGAGAAAGTACACTATTGTGATTCCTCCCCCACCCCTCATTTACTCATTGCTGCTGTGTCACAAAGTCACTCCAGTGTCAAGCTAGTAAAAAGCAACAAGTAATCAAAACAGTGCTGGGGGGGGGGAGGGGAGAAAAGAGACAGAACTGCCACTGAACAATCTGTCACTGCACCTTCCTGAAACCAAACTGCTACCGCCTAATGCTGAAACAAGAGACAAAGTCACAGTTAACAAGATAGTGTCCCAGCATTCCCAAAAGGCAACAAAGCCCCCTCCTAACTGCACAGGTCAACTTTCATATCGACTAGGTTTCCTACAAGGTACAGTAAAATATGTAAATTAGGACTGGTCTTTTTTGTCGGTGTCTTATTATAAAATGATCCTCTCGTATGTCATTTTCAGTAGAATAGGGAGTGGTTTATCCATCAGCCACAGCGTCAGAGAAACCATTCTGTCCGTGGGATAGAGCCAGTCAAGCAATCAATCGCAGAGACGAAGTGGTTTTACTGCCACTATGGATGCTGGGTAAAGAGCACCTCATCCCACCAACTTGCATACGCTGGCCTCAAGAATTCAAACTGCAACGGTGATCCCGACTCAGTGCAAGCTCCAGATATAGCAGCTTTGCTACAGATCCCATGTTTTAAGTTGCAAAAGGGCTCGGTGTACTGAAGGCTGCCCGCTGTTGGTGATTTGCAAGTGCCTGTGGTACCAGAGTGCCTCTTGTATATTTTACCATGCAAGTTATTTGGGTCGCTCAAATCAGGGTCCATTTTTCAGAAGTGACCAGTTATACAGGTTTCACTGTACTTTTTATTGTTTTTTCCTTCCTCCCACCCATGCCCCGTATTACTGTTCCCGAGCAGTCATGTGAAATTGTCCACGGTCTCCACCAACATTGTCTAAGTCAGCGTATATTCCTACAGTGCAGTGCTTTACCTGTGCCCTGCTCTGCCACCACCAGGCAAGAATGAGAGCTAGTTCTATTGCACTGTGATGTCATGAACAATTGGACTACCAATAGCAACTATCAGTTTTAAGCATCATCATAAAAAACCATCACCCTCAGCAACTCTACCTTATTTTCACATTTCCGCAGCAGTTTCTTCTTCCCCAGATCATAGATGCGCAGGAGCTTTCCCAATCCCACCAGAGCTCGACCCTGGAAAGGGGCGATGGCTGTTGGAACATCTTCAATGGATGTCTGGGGGTGAGCGGGAAGAAGAGAGTAGAGATAAAGATATAAACAGAACCATCTTATTTATACTAGGCTAAGGAATTATTTGAGTGGCATTAAATTTAACAGATTTAGATGTTTGCCTTTATTATATGGACTAGTACTATAAATTACAATTAAGATTCATGTACTGGAGCATAGTGTGTTTTCTTTTAGTGTCAAACTAGAATGACGGAAATGAGTGACTTGGGTGCAGTGTATTTGAAGCATTGGGCCCCCGTTATCAATATTGGTTTGTTACAAGTTTTGGGTCGGTCTTAGATACTCTCTCGGATCCAGCAACGCAAGTCACTCCTGTATCCATTCGGAGTATCTTGCAATTAGGGCTGTGTCTGTACTTTTGTCTCGGTCCTTCAAAAAAGTGTGAATTTACTTGCTTTAAAAACCCAGCATTTAAATGTAACCCGTTTACACTTTGTCAAGTTTTGAGATTTTGACCATTTTCCACAATGTCTAACCCACGTTACTGACCTGCCTGCTACACACATGCTAATTTTATTTAACCAGGGTCTTTCAAAATTTCAAAACAAATCAGGTTTTCCTTTAGTCATGATACTTTTTAGAGCTCATATTTAGCACAAATTATGTTCTTCAGGTTTAAATACAGACTTGAAATACAGCCTCAAGTCTCAACATTCAAAAAAAAAATATATATATATTATATACTTTGTATGGGGTTTATCCCAAGGCTCATCACTACATCTAGTTAAGTGATGAAATATTTCAGAAATGTTAGCAATCTTGGGTTTAAAAAGAAACCATACAACAATCGTTAAAAGCAGCAGTAGCACAGGAACCGTGGCATCCCTAATGGGAGTGGGAGAAAGTGGTGTCAGCATACCATTTGAGAGATGCAAAGCATGACGGGATCACAGACGCTGCCTGACCCGCTAAGATTTCCAGCATTTCCTGTCTTTATTTGCAGAAGGGCCCAGGTTTGATTGCTGATCCATGTAGTAGGCTGATCTCAGACAGGGTAGCAGCAAGGGCACTACAATTGGCTTCAGCACTCGAACAAGGCAAGGGCCAAATCAGCCAGGATTCCTGCTCCTGATCACTCACCAGTGGCCTCTGTTGGAAGGTGCACATGCAGAGTTCTGGTCAGGCAGGATTAGGCTCAGCCTAACTCTGCAATCTTCATTAGTCTGGTGGTACACACACATCTAGGCGCATACATTAATGGCCAGGAGAGAAAGAGGCAGAGGGAAGTAAATTGGAAAACCTGCACAAAAATGAGGTAATTTGGAAGAGACGCTGGTAACTTTGAGCTGTGTTAGGATCAGAGCATACGCACGCTGGAAATCCAGGGGGCACAACAATAAGGAAAGAATAAAACGCATTTAACAATCTGCAGACTATTGCCCATATGCACCACCGTCTCACCTTGTGCACGAACTCCAGCTTCTCTCCGCTGTTGATTAGTTTGTACGTGTAAATGTATCCACCTCCGACTGAGCGAGGATTGAGGATCAGGTCCTTGCCGACTCCAACCAGCACATACCAATCATCGCCACCATTCCCAAACTTACAAACAGCAACACTGGGAACGCAATACACCCAATATTAGCACAACCCAACAACTTCAACAACCCCAACATGCACACAAACGATGTGCATACTTAGTCCCACTCGCAACACATTACAATATAAAAGCACCTGAGCCACAAACTACATTTTCAGCCAAAATATTCAAACACGGCCTTGGTATGTCCCCCATGGCATTTTATTGTGAAACTGCTTCTTGCCATTGATGCTCTACACTTCGTTCCCCAGCTATCAAAGAGGGGTTAAAGATACTCAATGTTGAGATGTGTTGTCAATAATAAACCCATGAACTACTGACACCCAAGGAGGCCAAGACTTATATTTATTTAATTAGGACCAGACACTCAACAACTAAAGCACTGCAAAATCGCAGCATACGAGAGAAAAGCAAACACAGATTTAGTACTGTGACTAAGACAAGCTGGATTTTCACATCATTCACAGCCCTTGTGAACTAGTGCACATACAGGTACACTGACAAGTACTATGGATGGATATTATACCAGTAGGCCATGTGCCCTATTAGAATAAAGAACTCGGATTAAGTGTGCACAATATTTGTGGATAAAATTCCATAGGTGTTGTAACCTGCTGAAGTATATGCATTTTATCATGGTGGTTCTTGTGCTAAAACCTGTTATACCTGAATGCTGCTTCATTCTGTTCCAACTGGATTTGATCATATACATTGCCCTGGATGGGGTTCATTACTCTAACAACAGATGCCCACTGTCCACTCCCTGCCTTGGGGGATCCAAAAATGGACTCAGGCAAGTTCTCGTTCAAGAAGGCAGCTGCCATCTCTGCTGCCAATTCTCGCTCATCCTCTCCAGCCGCTTCCACCATTTCCTTAACAGATAACACAGAAGCATTAATATTCTGATGTGTTAACACTCAAATTGTTAATCTATCTTACTCCAAGATGCACAATTCCAGCCTTTTCTGCTCTTAAACACGGAAGTCTTAATCTATTCAGAACAGAGTTGTTCACATTCCAATTCAGTAACTATAACCTGCGTTGTGAAAAGAGCCCAATATATGCGGTTGAGGGTCAGTAATTATTTTAGTATCCAGTTAAGCCTTATTAGCATGTGCTCTGCAGCAAGAATTAGTATTGCCATCCTTTTTTTGGTACTACAACAGAACGGAGCCAAGCATTAATCGGCGAGTGGCAAGTTACCTCGGCCATTTGCTGTTTGCGCTGGGCTTTGGTGGCCTCCGTGTAGGCATTGTGATCGGTCTCGATGACTATGATGTTGTTGCTCTCTGGGTGGATGACAAACTTCCTCGGGGTGTACTGCAAAGAGAAGGAAACCTGATTGAACACCGCTCCCAGCTTCTCGAGAGCCAAGATTCTAGAAAGAAATCAAAAGAAAAAAGTAAATGCAAACCTTGCAGCCCAGAAATCCACTCCTCTGTCACTACACTTGCACAATAGTACATTACCATAATAGCCCTCTGAACGAGGTTAACTGGATTTATGAAGTCGCAGTGAAACACACAAGAATGAAACCTACGTTTGAGATGCCTATGCTTACACCATTCTCTAGCTGAATGAATAAATGAATAAACCACTCCCCAGTCTTGCCATCTGTAGGAGGCATGCAAGGGGTATGCAAGACATGACCTCTATAAATCAGTGGGAAAGAGATGGGGCCATCAGAAATACACAACACTTCTTCCGGAGAGTATGTTGTGTCTTATAAATTTGATTTGATTGAGTGGACGAGGGAATTCAGTAGACATCTTCTACCTGGATTTTCTGAAAGCCTTTGATAAGGCTCTTCAAACTTGGGACACTGCTCAAAGGCAGTGCCTGATGCATACTCATTACATAGGACAGCAGTGTCTGGAAATGGGGTTGATACGAGTAGCTCAGCCATGACCTAAACCTATAGGGTAAAGGACACACAATATATCAAAATAGTGATGGGACTATAAAGCACAGCTCGAGAACTGTAATGAGCCAACTTTAAATCAGAACAGTGCAGTAATCATGGTATCAGGTGAAACACGGACTGAATGTATCATCATTTTAAAAGTTGGTCACTTTTTATGCTGTGCTGATACATCTATCGAAGTTAAATGCCATTTGCCCAGAGCACATCTAAATCTCTTCACATTTGATTGTACTCCTCGACTGCCTTAATCCATGCAGTTTGGTATCATCTGCAAACTGACCGACCATGCTCCCAAGGCCATTACTAGAGGCCGAGGACCGATCCCTGGCAGCGGGGGATGGGGGGCACCACTGGTAGCATGCCTCCAGGCTGAGCCACATCCATTTACAACTTTTTGGCTGCAGGATTGGAGCCAATTCCGAATAAATCGTATCAAATTCCTACTGATACACAATTCTATCTTGTGAAGTAACCTAGTGTGTCAATGCGCCATAAAAGATCTTCAGGATTCGTTCAGCAGACATTAGTACCACACGACCTGGCCGTCGTAATCAGAGCATCCACGCTTGGCATGGCAGATTTGTTTTTAATTACCTGAACTTTGGTGTTGGGGATCTTGTCCGGTCATCTGATCTTCATTAGTCGCCTCAGGCATCTTAGTTAAAGTGGTTCAGTTTCTTAATGTGGCGTTAATATACCTAGAGCAGGAGCCCTGTACACTGAGCTTGGTTTGCAGGCTGGTGCCTCTCTGGTCCCAGAGGCGCCCAGAGTTTGCCAAAAGCTCAACTAGCTTTGGCGATTCTGCAAGATGCTTCTGTATCGGTAAGACTTTTCTAGACAGAGTGCTGCCCAGGTATGTGAATCTGTCTACAGTATGAAGATTGTGATCACCGATTGTGATAATTGATTTGAGTTGTACTTTAGGTTGAAGAGCTGCCCGTGGAATTGTCCCCAGCTTCCATCACTCGAGCCATCATGGAATTATTTGACCATTTCTGTCTGGACCCAAACTTGAGGATTTTCAAGAGACCTTCTCTATGGACATTGGCAAATACCTTGTCAACAAAGACGGAGGACTCTATTTTTCTTGGAGCAGTCTGGCTGCAAAGATCATATTAGTCGTGCCTCTTCCTTTTCTGAACCCACATTGACTGCTCGAAGGATTTTTTTCAGCAGTGTTTTAAGTAAAGCGATTAACCATCACTCTCAAGGATTTTTCCAGCAATGATAAGTAAAGAGATTCTTCATTGATTATCAGATGAAACAATTTCCCCTTCCCTTGTAGAGACGAATAATTGAACTTTTGGGGATTTTTTCCAAGTGCTTCCCGTTTGCAGCCAGATGGTCGTTGCAGTCTCGGAGATAGTAGGTTCTTTTGCAAGGATGCAATTGGTTACTCACCGGGCAGCTGATTGATGGCCTCATCACAGATAGCCAATTTCTTATTTTAAATAGGTTTTGAAAATGATCAGCCCACCTTTTCAGGATCTGAATTTTGTCTATGAGGAGAGTGAGTTCTTGTATGCTCATAACAGGGGCGGAGTTATTATACAGGGAGCCATCATATACAGTCTTGAGAATTATCGGAATATAGGAACAGACCATTAAGCCCCTCGAGCATGTTCCACCATTCAATGAGATCATGGCTGATCTGCGACCTAACTCCATATACCCGCCTTTGCCCCATATCCCTCAGTACCTTTGGTTAACAAAAATCTATCACTCTCAGATTTTAAATTAACAATTGATCTAGAAAAAATTGTTTGTGGAAGAGTGTTCCAAACTACCACCATGTGTGTGTAGAAGTGTTTTCCTGATTTCACTTCCGAAAGGTCTGGCACTAGTTTTTAAGATTATTCCCCTTAGCCCTAGAATCCCCAACCAACCAGCGGAAATAGTTTCTCTCTATCTAGCCTATTTCCCTTAATATCCTGAAAACTTTGATCAGATCACCCCTTAACCTCTAAATTCTAGGGAATTAAAGAAGTTCTTCATGTCATTCTGGTCAGCATAGGACTGCAATTGATATAACTTTTTGCTCCACCAGATATCACACACAATCCTTAGTTTGGTCTGGACTGGTTTACAAATGTTGCCTTAAGCGTGCTTCTTCTTGGTTAATGACTTGTCCATTATTCACAACTGAGTGCAGCTGGTGATTCTCATCAAGCAACCTGAAAATATAATTTTCCATCAATGCTGTTGGCTACGGAGAGTTTGGCCCAAGACCCCCAAAAGCTGCATTGTGGGCCGTGTCTCTGAAGCAGTTTCAGTCAGCTGCAATGTCACCAGAAGCTGTACCTGGTGATCAAATGGTTTTAAATAGCTGTGCAGTTTTTGTCTAGAGCAAACAGACTCGAGCTTGTTCACATTTAACTTTTGAGTGATTATTTGCCCTGGGGCCTCCGAGGTGGTAATGTAAATGTTGTGTTTTACGCGAATGGTCTGTCCAACATTCAGCGCACCTCATTGCTTTGGTAATCTTGACGTCTTTTTCCTGACTAAAATGTAAAGAACTTACATCTATAATCATGCCATTCACAACCACAGGATGTCCCAAAACGCTTTCTAGCCACTGAAGTATTTTTGTTCAGTCAGTTGTAATGTAGGAAACACTGCAGCCAATTTGCACACAGCAAACTCCCACAAACAGCAATGTGATAGTAACCAGTTAACCTGTTTTAGTGATTTTAGTTGAGAGATAAATATTGACTCGAGAAGTCCCCAGTTCCTCAAAATAGTGCCATGGGACCTGTTACGTCCATCCAAAACGGGGCCTCAGTTTAAAATCTCATCCAAAAGACAGCATCTCAGACAGCGCAGCATTGGAGTATCAGCCTAGATTTTTGTGCTCAAGTCTCTGGAGTGGGACTTGAATCCACAACCTTCTGACTCAAGAGGCAAGAGCGCTACCCAGAGCCACAGCCGACATCACAATGTAATCAAAGAGATGGCAGTGTTTGGAACAAGGGTGCATGTAACACGTCTTGCTCCCATTTGGCAACTGGAAGAAAGTGTTAGTGGTGATCAGGCTGTGTACAGCGTATTTACTTAGGAGCAGAAGGCCACTGCTATTGCAATTCCCAACGCCACCCTTGCCAATGATGTCCCGCCAGGTTTGATGGTCTGAGCAGACACGAGCGTTGAAGTTGGCCGGGATGATGAGTTTGTCAATATAGATACCCGAGAGATTGGGTGGTCTTCATGGAACTTGTTTTTTGATTTCAGCTGGTTTGGTCATGGTCCATAGGCACCAATGAAGGTGGTCTGACATTTCCCAGCGAATGGCAATCGAAGGGTCATCAGGCAGTGATTGATACCTTTGGGAAAGTTCTCAAGTTTGTCTGCAACACTGGACTGGATAACAAAGCTAACATGGGACTCGTGACGTTCCTCCTTGGGACAGCTAGTCCAGAAAGTGGTAAAGTGAACACCAGTTTCCTTAAATTGGCCAACTTCAGCAAAGCGAATTTTGCTTTAGTGCTGCAATATCTATTTTATATTGTTTAGTTCTCTGGCAATAAGCACAGTTCTGCTTTCAGGTCTCTGATGAAGCATTGGCCACAAGTCTTCAAATATTCAAGGGAGCAATATAGAGGGGGAAAGATTTTGCTCCTTGCTGCTGAAAGAGGCATTAATCTTCTTTTGACTTTTCTTAAAACAGAGGTCCACAGATCTCCACTTATAGGGGTAGATAAGTTTTTTTTAATATAAAATCGCCCAATTTTTGGAAAGGATTGTGTGATGCAACATGATACCCACCCAGATAGCGGTACTCACCATATAGACACTTTATTAAAATGTTTAGCAGCGACAATCCCGCTTTACATGGTCAGTCATTTTATGGGTGAAACCTACCTCAGCGTGTTGGTGGAGATGGCCACAATACCCTCAGGACACTGCTCAGAGGCAAAGCCAGATGCATACTCTAGAGTTTCATAGGACAGCGGTGTCAAGTGGAAACGGGATTGGTACGAATAGCTCAGCCATGACCTGCTGGACATGGCCAAAACCTATAGGGTAAAGGAAACAAACGATATAGAATCAAAATAGTGAACAGCGATGAGATTAGAAAGCACTGCTTGAGAACAGTCACAAGCCAACTTTAAATCAGAACAGTGCAGTAATCATAAGATATCAGGTGAAACACGGACTGAATGTATCATCATTTAAAGTTGTTCAACGTGAGGGTTGGAGGATAATGACTTCAAAATGACATAGAAACATAGAAAAATAGGTGCAGGAGTAGGCCATTCGGCCTTCTAGCCTGCACCGCCATTCAATGAGTTCAAGGCTGAGAACATCACTGGAGAATTTCTAACATTCCTGTACCATTCCCACATTTTTCCCTTTAACGAGAATCCAAAGTGCCCCCTGGGTCCCTATTTTGGGAAAACTACTTATAAACATATCCAGACCAGAGTACAAAGGCATACCCAGCCAGCCAAAGGTACACTGATGAGTACAGAAATTACTTTCCACGGGGAGCGTGGGCAGGTTAACAAATGGTTCCTGCCGACAGCATTTAGAAAACAGCTGAGAAATCCCGGGGGGGGCCAGCGCAGATGAAATCCCTCAAAGTTTGAAGCAGCTCAATAAAAAAGGAAAATGGCTGGTAAGGAAAGAATGAGGAGTTAATGAAATTTTGCAGAAAATCGAATGGAAAGGCAAATCGTGGAGGAGAAAGTTATGAGTCACAATAATTACTTGACACTTTCCAGTTCGCATCACATCACACATTTCTGTCCAAGCTTAGAGTGTCCTTTAAGTAAGCCATTGCTTAAGATTACAACCCCTGATCACCAAGTACTGCTCTCTCAATTTTCGTGTCATTATCGTCCAACCCTTAGCTCGCGAAGGCCGGGGACAGAATTGTGCACACTCACCGCTTCTTGTCCCTGCATCCTGACCCTGAAAAGCTTGACGGGCCGTGATCCGAGATACCTGGTCCTCGTGTCAGACAGGTCTCCGGTGACTGGGTCCAACACGGTCCTCAGTAATACACCATTCTAAAAGAACCACAGGAAATTCTTAGGATACACACCAGGAAACAGGCACTCAAGCTGGGAACAAGGCACATAGAAATACAGCAGCACATAGAAAATCTGTATTTATAATCACAAGTCTCGCAGCCGGTACCATGTGCACACTTAAAACATTGCCCTTGCCCTGGTGACGGTGCGGAGTTGCAATGACAGAATCAGGGCCACGCACTAAACCCCGTCACAGCATAGCCCACATTTCAGCTGTGCTGCTGGGGCGTGGGATGTCACAAAGGGACTCAGCACAGTGAGAAGAGGGGTAACCAAGAATCAATTAAGTCATTCATGTGCATCTGCAAGCAGCATGTTACAGATCAGTTTAGGACAGACAAAAAGCAAGTAGCCTGCCCATCCTTCAATACATTCACACATGAACTCCTGCACAGCAAGCGAGCCCCAGGTGGACAAAGGAAACGTTGCAAGGACACCCTCAAAGCCTCCTTGATAAAATGTAATATTCCCCATCGACACCTGGGAGTCCCTGGCCAAAGACCGGCCTAAGTGAAGGAAGAGCATCCGGGAGTGCGCGGAGCACCTCCAGTCTCGTCGCCGAGAGCATGCAGAAAACAAGTGCAGGCAGCGGAAGGAGCGTGCGGCAAACCAGACTCCCCACCCACTGTCTGTCCCACCTGCGACAGAGACTGCAATTCCCAAACTAGACTGTTCAGTCACCTGAGAACTCACTTTTGAAGTGGAAGCAAGTCTTCCTTAATTTCGAGGGACTGCCTATGATGATGCTTGCCTGGTGCTGGCCCACAATTTAAAAGTCCCTGGATAGTGAAACTGGAGTGGTTTATAACATTATTTCAAACCTCATTAGATTACAAAAGCAAAATACTGCAGATGCTGGAATCTGAAATAAAAACAGAATGTTGGAAATCTCAGCGGGGCAGGCAGCATCTGTGGCGAGAGAGTTAACGTTTCAAGTCGACAACGTTAATTCCCGGTTTTCTCTCCAGATGCCGCCTGACGCACTGAGATTTCCAGCATTCTCTTTTTCTCAATCGATTACAGCCTTGCACAGAATGAACATCACAGACACAGGCCATTCGGCGCAACTGGTCTGTGGCTGTGTTCATGCACCACATGAGCCTCCTCCCACTCTATTTACTTCAACGCACCCTCTCACTATATGCTTCTATTCCTTGCTGACTCTAGCTTCCCCTTAAATACATTTATAGGCTATCCGCCTCAACCACTCAATGTGGCAGTGAGTTCCATATTCTCATTTCTCTCTGGATAAAGAAGTTTCTCCTGAATTTCTTACTGGATTTATTAGTGACCATCTTAAGATTTATAACCCCTAGTTTTGGACTCCCTCACAAGTGGAGACATCTTCTCTACATCTATTCTACATCTTCACGACATCTACCCGAATGTATCTCATATTTTAAAACCTCCATCGGGTCACTCTTCAGACTTCTGCTTTAGAGAAAAGAGCTCAGCCTTCAAATGGTGGTGGCAAATTGGTTTCCCAGCTTGGGCATCTTTGGCTGGTAGCAGGTATCATCACAGACAAGACTGCAAGATTTCTCCATGTAACTGAAGCACAATGGGGTCCCCTCAGTGAATGATTACTATTATAAAAATCATCACACATTCAGTGTCGAACACAACTGATTAATACAACACAGGATTACACAGCAAAACCTGCTGTTCCTGGGGGTTATCAAACTGAGAATGTTGCACAATTCATACCCACTAACACTCACTGACCCAGGTACCTATTGAGTTCACTCACCTGTAAACCAATGTTTAAGTACAAAAAGCCAATGGAACCCTTCTCTCCCAACTCATCCTGTTTTTCTGCACCCCCCATCTCAACTATACAGAGAGATTCGGGTTGTGCGGGAAGTGCTTGCATACTGAGAGGCTGCAGACAGTCCTGAGAATGACAAGGAAGACAAGGTTACTGCAGCTCCCTAAATAGTGTAGTTGATGTGGTACTGAGCAATACAGATCAATCCCTGCTTCAATCCCTGGTCTGTGCAGTCAGCGCTGTAAAATATTCCCAGCAAGTATGGGAATCAATTTTCCCTGTAATTTTTTTTGGCCCACACTGACCCTTCAAGGGGCTGCGCAGGCCATTCAAAAAACCCCTCCTGCGTGGACTTTACATTGAAAAGTCGATTCCCTGGAGCAGTGCACGGCCACGCAGCTTACAGGGAACATTGATGGGAATGATTCTAAACATTATAGACCGGCCTCTCTCGCAAATGTTATATTCGAGGTGGAGTGCAAGTTACAATCTAGTGGGGTTACTGGGCTGAGAGAGAGAGGGGAACTGAAGGCCAGCAGCTCTTCATTACATCTTTGCGCTGCTAAAAGCAAGAACTTCAAAAACAATAAAATGCTCATTCAGTTCAGTGAAAGAAGTGCACGAGAGATTAATTCAAGAAACTGCCTGACAAATTTGAAATCACGATGGAAGGTTAAAGCTCACAGCACAAGGACAACACCGATCAGAAAGTAGCAATGAGAAGACACAATTGGGAGGTTAGAAAAGCCGTTATATTGTAGGAAGCAATGACTGAGATGCGGGGTTTCAGTTTTGCAGTCCAGGGAAACAAAGTAGGAGCCTGCAGTGATTTGCCTGGATTTCAAAGCAGGGTGGATACAAGAAGAACAATGAGCTTTGAACAAGGAAGGAGTCATGACCACAGTAGTGCCAATAAAATAAGAGGAAGACTGAACAAAAATTCAAACAGAGGTACTGGAGGCTCGAGAGGAGAGGGGAAGTCATTAGACAAGTTTTTCTTGTGCAAGAGATATTAGAAAAGCTTCTCCAAAAATGAGAGCATTATTTATGCCCAGTGCGCGCTCAGGGCATTAATTGCAAGGTCTCGAATGGAAAAGACATGGTCAGTAAGGAGAGGAAACTTGGTCATCGGGGTAGCTTTAGTGATGGAAAGGTGGGTGAGCCACTTGGTCAGATAGTGAGATCAAAAAATGCAAACAAATAAGGCACGAGGCATGAAAACAAAGGCAAGAGGTGGGAGCTGTTCAATGAAAACATTAAACTGAGAAAGTGGGCTAAGGTTACGGGGTCCAGATCTGAACCCTGGCCACTTCTTGTGTGTGCCTGTGCCACAGTATTAGAATGGACCAATGAAATTACCAGCTCTCTGGAGGAACAGCCACCCTGGTAAAGTAGTTTGTCTGCATATTTATATCATGCTGGCATCTCGTGGTAGGAATGCAGCATTGCAACACTAAGCTCCAAGCAGAATCCTCCCCATTTCTCCCGAAGGTGCCGACTCATGCGGAGCTAGCAGACCGAAGTCTCCCACCCCAAATTAGAAGAGCACAGTCCATCAGCTTATTGGGAGGTCCCGACACCCACACAACAGGTGAGACTACATCTTTATATTGCTACCAAGCTGCAGCATGGCCGAGATACACTGGCCACGCCAAGTACAACAGACTCGACCCATTCACAGTTGCATGCATTTCTCTGGCCAAACCACACACTGGCATGCAAGAAGCAAGACTGGCCAAATTCGCATATTTTATATAATTAATTTTAAACGGGAAAGGGGGTTAGTAACATGCAGTAACGACTATTACTCAGTACGTCCTTAAGTTTTCCCAAAAGGCAATTGCTCAAAACTTACCGAAGGGTCCAGAGAAATGATCCTGACCGTGTTGTCTATGAGACCCACAGCCAGAAATCGAGAACGTTGCTCCCCTGGAGGGACATTTGCTAAACTCATGCAGACCACGTCGGTCGACATCTCCTTCCGCTCCGTGTACTCATTCAGTTGTCCAGACTATAAACAGAAGTTTGCAAATACAACACATGAAACAATCCTGTGCACGAACAGACCACCGAAACAACACATTGAAGCAACCGGTTAACCCAACAGGAAGAGCTTTATTATTGCAACATTAACCATTAAACATTTCAAATACAATTTTAATCCAAAAATACCCCTCCCCCCTCCCAATTCTAAACTTGTTTTACTGCCCGACATAACCTGATCTGTGCTTTCTATACATCACATGAATAAAAACCTTTCACTAATTGGTTTCTTCTTCCACCTGGCTCGCACTAGCCATTTTAGAAGAAGTGAGAACAATTTTCAAGAATAGAGTTTTAATCTGCTGGAAACCAGATGTGAATGTGGTTCTTTTACTTCTGGTCGACTACAAGTCCAGAATGCAGAGATGAGCACGGTTACAGCTGGGTAGTCTCTGGCACCTCCAGAGGTTGGCTGTAGAAATCATTGACCCAAGCCCAAGAGAAGTTGAAAGGGGGCAACAAGCTACATAAAAAAGGAGATGACACTGGTCCAGAGGCTCCCATTTTAATATTGAAAGCAGGGACTTCGGACTGATTGTCTGATGCACTGCTGTGTAACGCTTCACTCACCGGGTCCATCTCAAAGTAGACTAGCTCCCCGCCTGTCAGCGCGATCACCACCTGCCGCTGGTTCACTGCACATTTCACAATTGTCTTTTTACCAGGGGTCTTCCACTCGTTCACTCTCTTATCGGCACGGATATGACGGATCCCATCGGGGTACACCTAAAATGACAAGGGAAGCTGGACTTTTCTTCGGCTACAGTACCTTACATGTATTGAGACCCAAGTTCCAGTTTAAAAAAGCAAACAGGGTTATGTTGCACCAAATCACAACAACCTTAAAGAATACATTAAGAAAACGATTCTCTCACTCTTTCTGCCTCCTATCTCAGTGGTCAATCACGGCAAGAGATTCGACGAGCACAATCTAAAATTACAGCACTCAGCAGGAGCTAATTACTCTAACTTTACTTCCTTTATTTCATATCGTTCTTTGCTAAATATTTCCAATTCCCTTTTAAATATTAGTCTCTTCTTCTATAGCCACTTGTGGTAAAGCATGCCATGCTTTAATACACATCTAGACAAAAAGATAAATCTTCCAATATCCCCATCGTCCTTCCAGTGATAATCCCAGCTCTAATCTTGTTAATTTGCCAATTGGCGCATGCCATTTTTTCACTATTTACCATCCCTAAACCTCTCGTTAAGCCCGTCCCATATTCTCTTCTGGGGATAGGGGACTTGTGGTTACCCTCTTTCTCAACAAAGCATCAGCTCAGATTAAAACATTACCATATGGATAACAAAGACCAGAAATGACCAGGGTGGAGGACTATTACTGTAATTGTAACCATTAACAATTGTTCGATTGAATGCCTTCAAATCATGTGGGAAAGAAAGAAATCAACTCCACATTTAAAGTGCACCTTTTCTTTCTAAAGTTATCTTTCATAATTAGTTTCACTTTAATAAATCGAGCCATATAATGGCATGCACAGGAACAGCAGCAGGCTATTTAGCCACTCAAACCTGTGCCACCATGCCATTAGATTGTGGCTGGTCTGTATTTTCACTCCATCTATCTGTCTTGGTTCCATAACCCTCAATACCCTTGCCTATAAAAATATATCAGTTGTGAAACTTTCAACTGACCCCTAGCCTCAACAGACTTTTGAGAGAATTCCAAATTTTCACTACCCTGTGTGTGAAGAAGTGCTTCCTGACATTACCCCTGAATGGTCTAGCTCTAATTTTAAGGTTAGGCCCTCTTGTTCTGGATTCCCCACCCCAATAAGCTTTTATTATCCCAAACACCCCAATTACATCATTCCTTAATCTTCTGTACTCGAGAATACAAGCCTAGTCTATGCAACCTATCCTCATAATTAAAACCCTTTTAGCCCCTATATCATTGTAAAATTTCACTGCACCCGCTCTCCAAGGCCAATATATCCTTCCTGGAATGTTGTGTCTAGAACTGAATGCAGTACTTTAAATGGGGTCTAACTATAGCTTTAGAAACTAACATAACTTCCACCACTTCGCAGTCCAGACTTCGAGATAAAGGCCAACATTCCATTAGGCTTTTTAATTATTTAATGGACACTGTAGGAGTTTTCCCAATTAACACAAGGAATGTCTCACGTTTCAGCAAAATGTAACAGGACCGTGAAATTATCACTCTGCCAGTGTAACTTATCACTTTCACTAGGATTTCAGCATATACAGTACTGAGAACACAGCATTTTTGTACTTAGGATTATAATATTAAAGAAAAACAGCTGCACAATTATAAATTCTGTCCTGCCACTCTACAGTATGGAGTTGTCGAACACTGGGGTAAGGTAGTAGTGGTCATTAGGTCGGTCACTGCTGGTGGAAATTGACCAATTAAGCACGCTTCGCATGAAGCTTATTAGCTCGAGACTTTTCCTACACTAAACAGAATAAATACAATGCCTGGTGTTAATTACAAAAATGTTTTAAAAAGTCAGAATAAAGGCCCAAATTCTATAAATGATACACTATAAATTTTTCAGGATAACTGGACTGTGAAATAGAGGCAGACAGGTATGCAAAACCTATTGCACCAGTTACTGAGGCTCTGCTATTTTATGGCCAAGTAATTAAGGTTACTAATGGAAGCTGTGCCAGTGTGCAGGTCACACAACTAGTTACAAATGACATATGAAGGTGGATCTTGTATACAAGTTTTTCAACAGTAAACTTGTGAAACCATTCCATTTTACTTTCCACAGCAATAAAAGGAATTCTTTCAAGAAACCATGTTGTATGTTATAGGCAGGAGCAGAAGAGAAAAGGAGCAATGGACACAAACGTGGCTGAAAGTGGTACTTGATTGGACCAAGTCACAAACTTTATACCCCTACCTGGACCAGTGCATCCTCACCAAGCAAGGAGCAGGAGAGGGTGGGTGTGGTACCCAGAAATCCAGAGTCTGTGACTTCCTCTACAGTCTCACCAATAGACAGCACCAGCGTGGCGTTGACGAAAGACACAATGATGTATGCATCATACTCATCTAAACATACACAAAAAAAAAAAGGTGCAAAATACACTTGCAGGTTAACATTCAACACTGTTAAAAAGATGTATTATTGGCAAATTCAATTAAGAGTTTGAATTTTAAAATGCATTTAACTTACGCCTAATTATGGTCATTTTAAACTGCAATTCATTAATGTGTTATGTGGGTTTCATTTCTATCGTGTAAATACAAACTCCCAAGCCCACCTCAAAATAAATATTTGCTCTAGACTAAAACTACTTTGGATATAAAAATTTTCTTGAATGGAGTTAAACTGTCTCTTTCAGTATTCAGTCCTATGTGTATTTTGTGCTTGGGGATGATTGAGTGGGGGGTGCAAGAGGACAAAGTTCTAAAAGGGTTTGTAGTTGAGGGAAGACTGATTGATATTTGGAAAGTGAAACAGCAGTTAGTGTGATCAGGAGTCAGCTAGTGAGCCACTTCCACCCAGAATACAACTCAGAACGAGCCCTTAAATGTGGGAACATTAGCTACAGGCCAAAGTAGTGGGACAAAAGAAAGAATAATTTTCATCTTAAAACCTGTTAACATAAACCACTGTGACTGGAGACAAGAAAATCTTAGCAGTTGAGACAAAAAGGCTAATTAAATGTTCCAGAATCAGGACATGGAGGGAATTTCACTGAACTCTCAACTGTTGTGATCGGGAGGGCAGGAAGGTTACATCCCAGAACAGTTGACACATACGTTGCTAAACTGCTGGTTTGTAACAAAACCTATTTGGGCATCGGCAAGATCAAATTAATGTTTTTATTAATAAAAGTCCACTCATACAAGAGGCACCGTGTTAAAAAGAATCATTTGGTAATGATATATGGGGATGCTGCATTTGGCCAAACCAAATTGATTTAGGAGATTCCGATACTGATCTTGCATTAGGGGCTTCCTAAACTAATGCTGTATTAGGTTAAACCTCACTGATTTGGAGATTCCTGGTTCTTTCCTGGCCAAATCTACAAATCCTGCATTTTACATTCCACTATGGCCATCATAAAAACAAATGAAGAATCTCATAATTAACCCCTTCTCTGTTGCATGAACCGAAACCCTTGACATAACAAATGTTGGAATAACTATTGCATCACAGCTTAACGAAATGCCCCAATAAACCCCAAGTTCTGAAAGAATCAAACTCCCCATACCAAAGCACAACAAATATTCCTTAGCAATATACAAATGTTAAAGCAATAAGCACCCCCATAACTCCCCCACCTTTAAATTCAGTGTTGTCACTAGTATTTCAGGTGTAACCACTGCCGAAAGGAGTTTCCATTTCAATTTGAACTGTGTTGTACAATAATAAATTCTGTCCTTCCAAGCTGGAGTCACATCTGGAGAGGGAATTTTGAGTTGGGTATTAGGGTGAAGTTCTGATGGTTCCGAGCAGAGGTTGCAATTTGAGGTGATAAGAACTCTTGACAAGAAATGTATTGCGCAACATTACAGTGTAGTGACTTAGGTACATTGTTTCAGTATGGATAACAATAAACTACACAAGCCTAATGACAACACTGACATTGTTCATTGCTGATCCTTGTACGGATTCTATTGTTGGGGTGGGAGGGGGGCGCGGGGGTTACACTTTTCCAGCCAACATCCTTTAGTGTAGAATATCTGTATCGGCAGTACTTTGCTTCACGTAATCACTGGTTAGGACCGTTCTTTACAACATCTGTCCTAAACCAGTATCCAGGAGGCCCTACCAGCAGGTACGCACCTAGAGTGAGTAGCACCTTCCCCGGCCACCTGTGGGAGAGAAACAGAGGCTTGGTATTGGTAGAGATCGAGCCACCACATACCAGCCAGGGTTAGTACTGCTCTTTCAGACTCAAAAGAGGACAACCAGGGTACAAACTGCGATAACAAAAAGATCACTTGGGCTAGGCAAAGTCTGTACTCTCATATCCATCGAGTCAGTGCAGGCAAGCATTCCAGTCAGGCAAAGCCAGTATGAATAAAGCAACTGCAATCAAAAGGAAACCCACTGTTCAATCTAGTACATGTAACATTGCTGTGATGCAACAGAGACTGCAGTAACAGCAGTGCAAGATTACATTTAATTCTAAAGTTGCCATGCAGCAATATTCACTAATAAACCTGAAGAGCACCTTCAAATCCAATTCGAAAAAGGAATATATTCTCATCGACAAGTCGCCATTTCAGCTTTTCCATTCCTGTAGCATCTATCAGATTGCTTCAGGAATTCCAAATTTGACGTACTCCCAACCAAACCCCAGAATAAAGTTTACAATTGTGGCAAAAAAAAGTCTTCGATCCCACGGTTTCCCGATATTCCTGGGTTGTGGTCTTGCACCAGTGATTATCATACATTCCCTTTGTAAAAATATGTAATCAAGGCCACTCAACTTCCACTGGGTTGTATCATTTACAGGATGTGCCCAGCCCGAGAGATCATTATTGCAGTTTTCACTTCTGTACATCATTCACAAGTTACAAAGAAATACAGTGAATCATAGCATGCCTCCCACATCAACGACAATTTATGCTCAGTTACCCAATCTCCACCTAGGTAACTAGAGAACGCAACAACCAAGTGAAATACGCTGGGTGAGAGTAGGAAATTCATCCAATATCTCCGTTCATTATCGCCATCCAGTGACAGCAGCTGGAAAGTGCAAGTGCATGGATGTAGGACAAAGACAGGATCATGTTCAGCTGCAATACCTCCCAGTCACAGACTGCTGATAGCTATCTAGGCTCGCATATGAAGAATGACCACATGGGAAAGATAGCAGAGGATTGACAGCGCCTGTGGAATTGAACCACACACTAGCGAGAGCCAACACCAATAGGAAAGGGAGGAGAAAACTGGATAAAAGAAACATTGAAATTAGGACCAACTTCAAAAATAAATTATATTCACTCTCTTTTGAAAGGGTGAGGTTTTCATAGGAAAAATATCCACAACTTTGAATAAAGTGTGTTTCAGTGTCACTTCAGTCATTCTAAATACATTGGGTTAACCCAGCCTTTACATTCAAAATGACAAATGCACATGAGAATATATGGTTTTGATATCTAACCTCCAATATAGATCAAATCCATGGACGTGTTTAACTCTTCAGTCATTATTGAATTTTGAAACCAGGACAAAGTTGGCAAAATATGCATTTTCAGATGAAGTAAAAAAAAAAAGAATAGCAAATACAAAAAACCTGACAAGGCATTTTGAAATGCTAGTTTGGAAAGATTTTTAAATACAGGTACAGGGTATAAAACATTTTGGGAGAGAATCCTTCTTACGACATAAGTTAACCCTTTTTTTCCTCTTTCTAGCTGTTTCTCTGATTAAGTTCTATGTACCTTTTATTCAGGGGTTGTCAAGCAATTTCATTGTACTAAGAAAAAAACGATCTTTAGAAGTTCAAACTAAATCTATAGCTGGACCGAGGTATGGAACCAGAGGGATCTACCCCAACGTGCATGTGACAACATTATGTTCAACAATGCAACATGGAAACTTGCTGGATCAGAATTATTGCTTTCCTCAAAAAATATATTATTTTTGGAGAAATGGCATGAATTCCACCATTTCCCAGCGCTACACATTTACTGGACACAGTTAGGTGAGCATTACTGTACCCCAGCCAATACAAGTTTCTGCTCCACATATTGTTCAGGCCGTACCTTCCACGTGTCTTCTTACAGTCCATACAGCATTTGGGTTACCGGGCAGCTCCGAGACAGCCATTTCCGATACCTGTCAAAGAATGAGGGGGGGAAAACTGAACATATACCTACTTCATAAATTTTATAAAACAATTACCCACTTTAAAGAAGGGTTCAAACATCTTGCAAGGCGGTCCAATCAAACAGGGAGGGGGATGGAATCAGTGGGCAGGGAATGAGATTGTAGCGAGAGATCTTAGCTAATGGCTTTGGACTTCCCAATATTTAATGGGGGGAAATTTCTGCTCTTCTAATACAAGCAACGCAACAAATCATAGGCAGTGGAAGGATCATGGACTGCTGAATCAGAGAATTAGAACTTTCCCCAAATACATTTTGGAGAAGGGACATTATTCACATCATTTAATCAGCAGTGGTCACCCAAACCGGATCCTTTCCTCATCGTATGAGACGTTAAACCGAGGGCACATCTGCCCTCTCAGGTGGACGCAAAAGATCCCATGGCACTATTAAGAAGAAGAGCAGGAGAGTTAACCCTGACCAATATTTATCCCTCAATCAACATAACAAAAACAGATTACCCAGTCATTATCACATTGCTGTTTGAGTTTGCTGTGCCTAAGATGGCTGTCGCGTTTCCCACATCACAACAGTGACTACACGCCAAAAGTACTTCATTGGCTGTAAAGTGCTTTGAGATGTCCGGTGGTCGTGAAAGGCACTATATAAATGCAAGTCTTTCTTTTCTTTATCAGGTATCCAGACACAGGGCACAGCATGAGTCACTGGATTGCGATCAGGAGTGGAAGCCTTGACTGATTTCTCTCTGCCACCCCTGCCCCCCCCCCCTCACCCCCACTAATGCCCAATGGAGATCAGCTAACTAAGCAGCACACAGATGGAACCTAGGGCCTTCCAGTCTGTATGGCTCAATTATAGGCTGCTTCTAACAACTTAGGGATCAGGGAACCTCACACTGGCTAATTAAAGATATAGCCACCACCGTCCTCGTCAAATGGCCTCATATAATCCAAAATAATTCCACATCTCTCATACCTCAAGACCATGCCTCAAGACTCTCAATGATGACCTTGGCCCTCTCCCGCAGGCCACATATAACTGAGGTGTGTCTTCATTGGCCAGATCAGCAATCTGCAGATAAAAATATAAGCAATAGCTAAACATCGGTGGCAAACATATCGCTCATGACAACCCATGGACGGCTGAATCAGAAATAGAAGCTTTCCTCAAATTCATTTCGGAGAAGAGACATGATTTACATCATTTAGTCAGCAATATAAACAGTGGTCATTCATTGTGCCAACGTAAAGTGCACAAGCAAAACCTGTAAATGCTACAGTCCAGGCGATCTTGGTGAAACAAATGGAGCCCAGCTCAATTTACGAACGCCTGCCAAGTAAAGGATTTTTTTATACCTGGCACGTCAAAATTGGTGAAAGGCTGTCCAGCTCGTCCACTAGCACCAGGTTCTTGAGGGGTCGCGGCTGAAAGAAAAAGGTATCTCCTTCCTCCAAGGGCATAGCTGAGGAGAACTCTGGCTCATCGTCATCATCTCCCAGATGTGCGATCTGATAAAGGTAACTGGAACAAGAAAGAGGGGGCATTTGCTGATCTGCATAAAAGCTTTCTGAAGATTTATTTATTCAAGAATAAAAATCACACCAAAAGTCCTTGCTTGCATTGGCTTTATGTCTGTAGACCCACAACGGTTCAGGCTGGAATTAAGCCATTGATAATTTCACTACAGGAACCCCAGATATCCTATGCATATTCTATAGGAACTGTTTTGAGGACTAAAATATCTTTAAATCAGAGATAAAAACAAAGTGCAGTACATTTTAAATTTTTTGAAGATCAAGGCAGGTGAGGAAAGAACTACCAGCATTGTGACGTCTAATCAAAAGAAGCACATCCCTTAGAAAGGAGATAAAGATTCCTTCATACAATTATGCAAAAGCCTTCGATCCTGGGTCAACTAAAATCTTCATGACTGAGGTGGATAGATTATTGTTGGGTAAGGGTTTCAAAGGATACAGAGCAAAGGCAAATGGAGTCGAGGTAAAGTTAAGCCATATGATTGAATGGCGGAACAGGGTTGAACGGCCTACTCCTGCTTCTAAGGTATGCAAGCAGTGTGAGAAACAGCCAAGAAAAAGTATAAACTAGAATACCAGTGCTCCATCAAAGTAACTGGTAGAAGATTCCAAGACGACGAGAATTTTTTTTTCAGTGAGTTATGATGATCTGGAATCCACTGCCTGAAAGGGTAGTGAAAACAGATTCAATAATAACTTTCAACGGGGAATTGAATACTTGAATGTACAGCTATGGTGAAAGAGCAGGGGTATGGGACTAATTGAATAGCTTTTTCAAAGAGCCGATGGGCTGAATGGCCTCCTTCTGCACCTGGGCAGGACCAATGTCATACAGGGAGTGTTTGCTAGTGCTGTTGGGGAGGGGTTAAACTAATATGGCAGGGGGATGGAAACCTATGCAGGGAGACGGAGGGAAGTAGAATGGGGGCAGAAGCAAAAGAAAAGTAAAAGTGGAAGACAGAGAAACCCAAGGCAAAAAGCAAAAAGGGCCACATTACAGCAAAATTCTAAAAGGGGCAAAGTGTGTTAAAAAGACAAGCCTGAAGGCTCTGTGCCTCAATGCGAGGAATATTCGTAATAAAGGTGGACGAATTAACTGCACAGATAGCTGTTAACGGATATGATGTAATTGGCATTACGGAGACATGGCCCCAGGGTGACCAAGGCTGGGAACTCAACATCCAAGGGGTATTCAACATTCAGGAAGGATAGACAGAAAGGAAAAGGAGGTGGGGTGGCGTTGCTGGTTAAGGAGGAAATTAACGCAACAGTAAGGAAGGACATTAGCTTGGATGATGTGGAATCGGTATGGGTGGAGCTACGAAATACCAAAGGGCAGAAAACGCTAGTGGGAGTTCTGTACAGACCACCAAACATTAGTAGTGAGGTTGGGGATAGCATCAAACAAGAAATTAGGAATGCGTGCAATAAAGGTACAGCAGTTATCGTGGGCAACTTTAATCTACATACTGATTGGGCTAACCAAACTGGTAGCAATGTGGTGGAGGAGGATTTCCTGGAGTGTATTAGGGATGGTTTTCTAGACCAATATGTCGAGGAACCAACTAGAGGGCTGGCCATCCTAGATTGGGTGATGTGTAATGAGAAAGGACTAATTAGCAATCTTGTTGTGCGTGGCCCCTTGGGAAGAGTGACCATAATATGGTAGAATTCTTTATTAAGATGGAGAGTGACACAGTTAATTCAGAAACTAGGGTCCTGAACTTAAGGAAAGGTAACTTCGATGGTATGAGACGTGAATTGGCTAGAATAGATGGCGAGTGATACTTAAAGGTTTGACGGTGGATAGGCAATGGCAAACATTTAAAGATCACATGGATGAACTTCAACAATTGTACATCCCTGTCTGGAGTATAAATAAAAATGGGGAAGGTGGCTCAACCTGCCGCTAACAAGGGAAATTAAGGATAGTGTTAAATCCAAGGGAAAGGCATATAAATTGGCCGGAAAAAGCAGCAAACCTGAGGACTGGGAGAATTTTATCATCCAGCAGAGGAGGACAAAGGGTTTAATTAGAAGGGGGAAAATAGAGTATGAGAGGAAGCTTGCTGGGAACATAAAAACTGATTTCATATATCTATAGAAGCTTTTGCAGAGAAAAAGATTAGTGAAGCCAAACGTAGGTCCCTTGCAGTCCGATTCAGATGAATTTATAATGGGGAACAAATTCTTCGGTTCTGACTTCACGAAGAAAGACACAAATAACGTTCCGGAAATACTAGGGGGCCAAGGGTTTAGTCAGAAGGAGGAACTGAAGGATATCCTTATAAAGCAGGAAATTGTGTTAGGGAAATTGATGGGATTGAAGGCCGATAAATCCCCGGGGCCTGATAATCTGCATCCCAGAGTACTTAAGGAAGTGGCCCTAGAAATATTGAATGCATTGGTGATCATTTTCCAACAGTCTATCAACTCTGGATCAGTTCCTATGGACTGGAGGGTAGCTAATGTAGCACCACTTTTTAAGAAGGGAGGGAGAGAAAAAACAGGTAATTATAGACCGGTTAGCCTGACATCAGTAGTGGGGAAAATGTTAGAATCAATTATTAAAGATGAAATAGCAGCGCATTTGGAAAGCAATGACAGGATCGGTCCAAGTCAACATGGATTTATGAAAGGGAAATCATGCTTGACAAATCTTCTAGAATTTTTTGAGGATGTAACTCGTAGAGTGGACAAGGGAGAACCAGTGGATGTAGTGTATTTGGACTTTCAGAAGGCTTTTGACAAGGTCCCACACAAGAGATTTTTGTGCAAAATTAAAGCACGTAGCATTGGGGGTAATACTGACAGAAAGCAGAGTCAGGATAAACGGGTCCTTTTCAGAATGGCAGGCAGTGGCTAGTGGGATCCCAGCTATTTACAATATACATTAATGATTTAGATGAAGGAATTGAGTGCAATATCTCCAAGTTTGCAGATGACACTAAGCTGGGTGGTGGTGTGAGCTGTGAGGAGGATGCCAAAAAGCTGCAGGGTGACTTGGACAGGTTAGGTGAATGGACAAACACATGGCAGATGCAGTATAATTTGGATAAATGAGGTTATCCACTTTGTGGGCAAAAACACAAAGGCAAAATATTATCTGAATGGCAGCAGATTAGGAAAAGGGGAGGTGCAACGAGACCTGGGTGTCATGGTTCATCAGTCATTGAAAGTTGGCATGCAGGTACAGCAGGCGGTGAAGGAGGCAAATGGTATGTTGGCCTTCATAGCTAGGGGATTTTAGTACAGGAGCAGGGAAATTTAACTGCAGTTGTACAGGGCCTTGGTGAGGCCTCACCTGGAATATTGTGTTCAGTTTTGGTCTCCTATCTGAGGAAGGACCTTTTTGCTATGGAGGGAGTGCAGCGAAGGTTCACCAGACTGATTCCCGGGATGGCAGGACTGACATATGAGGAGAGACTGGATTGACTGGGCTTGTATTCACTGGAGTTTAGAAGGATGAAAGGGGATCTCAGAAACATAAAATTCTGACGGAACCGAACAGGTTAGATGCAGAAAGAATGTTCCCAATGTTGGGGAAGTCCAGAACTAGGGGACACAGTCTAAGAATAAGGGGTAAGCCATTTAAGACTGAGATGAGGAGAAACTTCTTCACTCAGAGTTGTTAACCTGTGGAATTCCCTACCGCAGAGAGTTGTTGATGCCAGTTCATTGGATATATTCAAGAGGGAGTTAGATATGGCCCTTACGGGATCAAGGGGTATGGAGAGAAAGCAGGAAAGGAGTACTGAGGTGAATGATCAGCCATGATCTTATTGAATGGTGGTGCAGGCTCGAAGGGCTGAATGGCCTACTCCTGCACCTATTTTCTATGTTTCATTCTACGCCAGGATCGTACTTCTGATTTGCCACATACAGGATTCCTTACCACAAGTACCAAAAGATTCCCACGGGACCAGAAATCACGTCACCTTTGATTCTTCTGCCAATTACTTTGGTGCGGCATCAGTATTATTTTATTTCATATTCCCCTTCCATTTTAATTAGTCCATTTTCTAGTCATTTTTATTACTCATTGATTTGTTTGTAGACCTAAAAGCTTAGAGCATGATCTGTCAGATTTAGCGAAATTAGGCACTGTGCAAATTAACAGCGAGCTGGGTTCAAGCTTTGCAAGTGGTCAGAGTCTGCATGATATGCATCTATGATGCTTCAAAACCCCAGATTTATGGTAACGAGAATTGTTCTCAGTGGCCAATTATACAACACCGTCCGATGCCTTGGGACAACTAATAACTCATCATCTTGGCCACGGAATGGGGAGGAAGAAATATAGAAAATATAAATGAAACAGCTATTTAATTTTTACAACATCTACCATGATGAGCAGTACAACACTCCATACTCACTGATTGCCAAATTCTGAAGCGACAAAGAGGAACCCAGTCTTCAGTACACACATGGCAGTAGACACAGGAACAGTGTCAAAGTACTTCAGCCTGATTTCAGTCACCTGTAAATATACAAAGAACACAACTTTAGAAAATAATGCAGGAATTCAATCAGAGGAGAGACAGAGGTGAAAGAAGGAACCATCAGCTTTTTATTGCACCCTGTCTCGCGTGAGGCATTAAACGAGCCTCCGCAGACATTTGAGCATTCAAGTCTTAAACTTGAATGACAATTGAGCTTTACAGAGTTACTGGTCTAGGAAAAAGCGCATTTGGCAGGAAACCAGAAATTAAAACCATTCATTATTTTGGGGAAAGGTGAAATACACTGTCAGAAGTTTACTCATCTTTATATTTTACAAACAATGAGAAATCATCTTAAATTCTTCTTTCCAAAAGAAGTTGCCATTTACAGCAAACCGATGCTTGTAAGTGCGCTGTGTTGGGTCGTCCAACTAAGAACTGCTAGCTTGAATGACGGATTTAGTAGGTCCATCTTTGATTAGCTGTGATTACAGTAAACCATTCCAGTCCTGGATACTGATCTTAGCACATCAACTCTATAAAAAGGTCAGTACAACAAAGCTCAGGGTTAAGTATATATTCATTTTTCTTTAAATGAAAAAAGAATGTCAGTTTAGTTAGAGACTATATTAAAGTGCAAGCTTAGACCACAGAAAACCCACAAAATGTTTGCTGAGTTGGAGGTGTCTACAGGGATTTTACTTATAGTCCCCAAGTCATAGACAAGAATCTATAATTTAAGGGTCTGCTTACCATGTCCTCATCTGTTTCCAGTGTGATTTTGAAGATGTCGCCTTGTTCAGTCTGTGCCAGGAAGAAGAACATAGACTTTGTTTTGTGCGTGGCGGAGCAGACAAAGATCATTCCTCGCTCAGGATCATCCAGGTCATTCTGTAAGGGAAAGCAGCAGTTATATTGAAGTGCCACGTGTAACATGTTTCTACTAAAATCAGTCAATCCGCTGGGATTTCATTGCAGGTCACCATCACTAACAGTTTGATTACTCATTTGCCTGTCCCACCAGATCTTCTCCCCGTCTCTCAATATCATTGACTTGTGCTGAACTGCAGCTTCATACGTTAGCCAGTACCTCACCCAAGTGGCCATTTTCCAGCTGTGACCAGTGTTCGACAGGGGGCTACCACAGCCAAGGCCAAACTGTGACCCCCACACAGGCACTTCCAGCAGGGGGACACCGGATAATGATCTGATGCAGAAAACCCAGCGAATTTTACCCCTCCTGAACTCGGGCAATTGGAAGCTGAATGAAACATTGAACCTGCAAACTTCATGGTCTGTACGGAAAGATATTTAACCGGCAGGACATTATATTGAGCCACTCCCTCCCTCTACATAGAGGGGTAGCTGACCAACCACAATATAACCAAATCACATATTGCCAACAAACTACAATCACCCTGCAAGTCTATAATGCTGATTATAGATGTCAGTTTGTCCCACCCAAGTCAGAAGACTGTGGATTCAAGCTCTACCCCAGGGGCACATAATGTAGGCTGACATTTCAGTACAGTATGGCACTGCTATCGGTGCCGACTTTTGGATGAGACATGAAACATTTGCCCGTTCAAGGGGACGTAAAAGACCCCATGGCACCATTCAAAGAGCAGCGAGTGCTTTTGCTGTCCTGGCCAACATTCCTCCCTTGTCCAAAGTCACCAAAAAACAAATCATCTGTTCATTAACGTCATCTACAGTCTGTGGAACTTTGCTGTGCACAAATGAGCTTTACTACGAAACAACATAGACGACACTTTAGAAGTAATTCACTGGCTGTGAAATGCTTTAGGACATTGAGGATATGAAAGTGCTATATAAATGCTAATTATTTCTGTAGTTCCACAGCCAGTTTTCAGTATTCAAATTATGGGCAAGTTGAAATACCTTTCTATGCTGCAAAATGAATGCATTTGTGCCCAAATGTGTGGAGCAAGCATGTATTAAGGTAACAAATTTCTTACCCTTCTCCTGGGGATGGGGCATCGAATATCAGGCTGGTCCCCAAAATTTTTATACGTGATATAGTTTTCAGAGCAGATTAGCACACCACTGGGTCCGTCAGAGCCTCCTGGAACTGGAGTAGAGAAAGATTTCAATATAAATGTTCCAAAGTAATCATTTAGCCCCATTTTTGGCTTCAAATTAAGCAGACTCAGGAGGCTTTTAAAGTTGCAGTCTCACGACAGCACTCATTGAAGTATAAACAGGAAGAAATAAGAAATGAAAGCAGAAACTCCTGAAAACTCCCACCAGTATCAAAAAGGACTGGTTAATGTTTTGAATAGAGACCCGTGTATCAGAGTTTGAACATTTCATTGCCTGAAAGAAACATTGCCCTGTTTTCTATCCCCTTATGCTGACGGGCCGAGATAGGATATTTGCTATTCTTGAAATCACAAATCTCAACATAACTTTGGCCTGTACCATATTGCTGTTCCCTTAGAATTAACCCAGTGAGTGCTGATAACAAGCAGTGACCTAGCTGTGAGGAGCTGCCGAGCCCAGAAAAAAGATACAGCTGAACTCGCATCCACTTGCGGGGACAGTCTGGGAGCAGCAGCCCATTAACTCAGCTTCCTGGCAATTTCTGAATTAAACTTTAAAAAAAATTAAAACTGGCTATGTGGATACTCACAGTGAGGCAGAGAACGGGCCTTTATGTTAGCCCCAATAGCCATTGCACATTCCACTCACAGCAGAGCTCGATATGCGCTGTGCCCCTCCTGCCACAACAGGGACACACTCTCACTTCCCTCACCATGCTCAACTGGACATCCCTCCTTCCCCACTCTCCCAACCTTCACCCGCAGCCAGGTCCCAGTCAACACCGTCCCCCATCATCTCTCAGGCCAGTGATGGTAAAATAAATTAAGTCATGAATCCACTTCGAGATAGACCCACTTGTGTATATCAGGCTTGCCACTGCTTAAATGGAGAAGTTCCTTTGCAGATGCAATTAGAATCACAGAAGCCAGGGATTTCCAAAATACAAGGTGGTAGACAAAAGTACTAACACAAAAGCAAAATACTGCGGATGCTGGAATTTGAAATAAAAACAGAAAATGCTGGAAATCTCAGCGGGTCCAGCAGCATCTGCGGAGAGAAACAAGAGTTAACATTTCAGGTCTATGACCCTTCGACAAAAGCAGCAAGTCCATTTTCCAGAGTTTTGTCACTGATCTTGTTAGGAGTAGTGTTAGGGAAGTACCAAGGCACAAAAAAAGGGCCAAGGGGGGGGGGGGGGGGGGGGGGTGGAGGGGGAGAAGAGAAGAGAGAAAGTGGTGGAGTCATTGGTCCATTTTTCCAGCGAGTGAACTGCACGCCTGTTCTCGATCAGGCAATGCGTGCCATGGACTTATTGCGCACAATTTTTTCCTCCTGTAGTTTTCTCATCAATTTGGGTATCAGCGTCCCAGTTCTGGGAGAAGATACTAGGGCTGGGCAATGGAACGCTTTCCCGTTTCCATGACTGTCAACATTCAAGTACGCTTCAGTTAGGTTATAGTGTGGGTTTAGATGCAGAGTAAAGCTTCCCAACTCTGCCGAGGAATACTCGTCAACCCCGACCTCATACCAACACTCCGTACCGTACCACAGACATTTTTCATTTCCTGCAACATCACGTGGCCCTGGTAAAATTAACAAATTCACATCAAATTAGAACAGTTTTTCTTATTGCCTGGGACAAATCGAAACCGAGTTAAGATTGCTCACTCATTCCACGTAGGATCTTTACAGCCAACGGAGAACCCACCATTTGGGATAAATTTTAACCCAAGGCCCAGATATAACAGCGGGTCATCGACCCGAAACATTAACTGTTTCTCTCCACAGATGCTGCCTGACCCGCTGAGATTTCCAGCATTTTCTGTTTTTTTTCAGATTCCAGTACTTTGCATGAAAAGTCAGTGCTTGGCCAACCGCTCCAGCCAGCCTCCCACTTCATCATGCCAATGTAAACTGCTGTGTACGAACACAAAATCACAACACATGCTCATTAACCAGCAGTAAGTTCCAGCTCACCAAATGTGATTTAGTCGCATCGGAACACACTCGGTATACCTGTAATCAGGAAGTTGCCATGTTCTTCCAGAGGTTCGCTGTACTTCCTCACAACATGGTTCAGGCCCAAGTCCAACTCGTAGAATGTCAGTGTCTGTTGAGTGTTGGCTGCTGCCTCACCTGTAGGATCGCTGTCGGCCTCCTACAGATGCAGAGAAACATTCAATCCAGGAAATACAGACTCTTAGATGCTTGTTTAACTCTCAGATGCTTTAACTTCCCACAATTTTATCACTGAAGGTACAATGAATAATTTCTCATTACGTGGCCATTAATCTGCTGAATTTTGAAGATCTATATGGAATCCAGCCATTGAGACAAGATGCACTTTTTAAATGTAATCCATTTTATTCCCTTCCCCATCACCTCCGAATTTATATATCAGCAGGCTATTCTTTCGCCATGGGTATTGCGCACGAACCCGATTGCGTTGACAGACGCATACCATCCCAATCAAGAATAGGAACCTTGGCACAGGCGGGCAAATCAAACTCGGGAGCTTCCTTGTCCGTACAGCCTTGTGATATGTTAAGCTGTGTCTTCAGCAACTGTATCAACAGGAGAGGTCCCAATGCAACTGGTTCCATTGCTACCATAAAACCACAGACGTTTACAGCACAGCAGGGAGACTATTTGGCCCATCATACCTGTGCTGGCTTTTGGATACAGCAATTTCAGTACAGGGCATTCCATGCCACTGGCCAGTGTGCTCAGTGTTGGCATTACAATGGCAGACAAGCACAAGCAGAAAAGCCAGTTTGTGAAAAGTTATGATGGAAGGACCATTCATTTTAGTGTTATTTCAGAGGTGGATACAGGTAGAAGTGGTCTTGAGAAATATAAGTAAATGACATATAGAGTTAGTAATGTGATGGAGTTAGTAAACTGATTTATTTCCATGTAATAAAGTACTGCTAATCTTCCTGCATTGACATTAACTCCATGAGCACACACTGTCCTAGAAAACTGCTCCTTCAAGGCTGCAAAATCTTATCCCAGCACATTACAAAGCTGTGCTCTATTCTCAACGCCCACAATACAGATAACACAAGCAGGATTGATCTCGCTGATTCTCCCCTCACTACACCGGCGAGAGGCAGCGGCCTATAAAGGCTCAGCAGTCGGGCAGTCCGGGGGAGCGTCGAGAGAGGCAGGAGTCGGCAAGAGGCAGTGGCCTATAAAGGCTCAGCAGTCGGGCAGTCCGGGGGAGCGTCGAGAGAGGCGGGAGTCGGCAAGAGGCAGCGGCCTATAAAGGCTCAGCAGTCGGACAGTCCGGGGAGTGTCGAGAGAGGCAGGAGTCGGTGAGAGGCAGCGGCCTATAAAGGCTCAGCAGTCGGGCAGTCCGGGGAGCGTCGAGAGAGGCGGGAGTCAGCGGCCTATAAAGGCTCAGCAGTGGGGCAGTCCGGGGAGAGTAGAGAGGCGTGGCTTGTACAGCTCCAGCTGGGAGAGAAAGCAAAAAAGTAGAAAGAAATCAAAAAGTGATGTCACAGCCAAGGGTGTAAGTAATTGGCGAGTAGCTTTTCTTTTTCTTTTTTATATCAGTCAGTAACTTTTAACATTGTTGTTGCCAATTTTAGTGTATCTAAGGGTTAAGTCATGGCAGGAGAGCTCGGTCACGTGATATGCTCCTCCTGTACCATGTGGGAACTCGGACACTTCCGGTGTCGACTACATCTGCGGGAAGTGTATCCGCCTTCAGCTCCTGACGGACCGAGTTGCGGAGTTGGAGCTGAGGATGGATTCACTCTGGAGCATCCACGATGCTGAGAATGACGTGAGTAGCACGTGTAGCGAGTTGGTCTTATCGCAGGTGAAGGGTCCACAGCCAGATAGGGAATAGAAGACCAGCAGGAAGAGCAGTGCAAGGAAGGTAGTGCAGGGGTCCCCTGCGGTCATCCCCCTGCTAAACAGATACACCGTTTTGAGTACTGTTGAGGGGGATGACTCATCAGGGGAGGGCAGCAGCAGCCAAGTTCATGGCAACATGGCTGGCTCTGTTGCACAGGAGGGCAGGAAAGAGAGTGGGAGAGTGATAGTGATAGGGGATTCAATTGCGAGGGGAATAGATAGGCGTTTCTGCGGCCGCAACCGAGACTCCAGGATGGTATGTTGCCTCCCTGGTGCAAGGGTCAAGGATGTCTCGGGGCGGGTGCAGGACATTCTAAAAAGGGAGGGAGAACAGCCAGTTGTCGTGGTGCACATTGGTACCAACGACATAGGTTTAAAAATAGGGATGAGGTCCTACAAAACGAATTTAAAGAGCTAGGAGCTAAATTAAAAAGTAGGACCTCAAAAGTAGTAATCTCAGGATTGCTACCAGTGCCACGTGCTAGTCAGAGTAGGAATCGCAGGATAGCACAGATGAATACGTGGCTTGAGCAGTGGTGCAACAGGGAGGGATTCAAATTCTGGGGCATTGGAACCGGTTCTGGGGGAGGTGGGACCAGTACAAACCGGACGGTCTGCACCTGGGCAGGACCGGAACCAATGTCCTAGGGGGAGTGTTTGCAAGTGCTGTTGGGGAGGAGTTAAACTAATATGGCAGGGGGATGGGAACCAATGCAGGGAGACGGAGGGAAACAAAAAAGGAGACAAAAGCAAAAGACAGAAAGGAGATGAGGAAAAGTGGAGGGCAGAGAAACCCAAGACAAAGAACAAAAAGGGCCACTGTACAGCAAAATTCTAAAAAAACGAAGGGTGTTAAAAAAACAAGCCTGAAGGCTTTGTGTCTCAATGCAAGGAGTATCCGTAATAAGGTGGATGAATTAACGGTGCAAATAGATGTTAACAAATATGATGTGATCGGGATTACGGAGACGTGGCTCCAGGATGATCAGGGCTGGGAACTCAACATCCAGGAGTATTCAACATTCAGGAAGGATAGAATAAAAGGAAAAGGAGGTGGGGTAGCATTGCTGGTTAAAGAGATTAATTAATGCAATAGTTAGGAAGGACATTAGCTTGGATGATGTGGAATCTATATGGGTAGACCGGCAGAACACCAAAGGGCAAAAAACGTTAGTGGGAGTTGTGTACAGACCTCCAAACAGTAGTAGTGATGTTGGGGAGGGCATCAAACAGGAAATTAGGGGTGCATGCAATAAAGGTGCAGCAGTTATAATGGGTGATTTTAATATGCACATAGATTGGGCTAGCCAAACTGGAAGCAATACGGTGGAGGAGGATTTCCTGGAGTGCATAAGGGATGGTTTTCTAGACCAATATGTCGAGGAACCAACTAGGGGGGAGGCCATCTTAGACTGGGTGTTGTGTAATGAGAGAGGATTAATTAGCAATCTCGTTGCGAGAGGCCCCTTGGGGATGAGTGACCATAATATGGTGGAATTCTGCATTAGGATGGAGAATGAAACAGTTAATTCAGAGACCATGGTCCAGAACTTAAAGAAGGGTAACTTTGAAGGTATGAGGCGTGAATTGGCTAGGACAGATTGGCGAATGATACTTAAGGGGTTGACAGTGGATGGGCAATGGCAGACATTTAGAGACCGCATGGATGAATTACAACAATTGTACATTCCTGTCTGGCGTAAAAATAAAAAAGGGAAGGTGGCTCAACCGTGGCTATCAAGGGAAATCAGGGATAGTATTAAAGCCAAGGATGTGGCATACAAATTGGCCAGAAATCGCAGCGAACCCGGTGACTGGGAGAAATTTAGAACTCAGCAGAGGAGGACAAAGGGTTTGATTCGGGCAGGGAAAATAGAGTATGAGAGGAAGCTTGCAGGGAACATTAAAACAGACTGCAAAAGCTTCTATAGATATGTAAAGAGAAAAAGGTTAGTAAAGACAAACGTAGGTCCCCTGCAGTCAGAATCAGGGGAAGTCATAACGGGGAACAAAGAAATGGCAGACCAATTGAACAAGTACTTTGGTTCGGTATTCACTAAGGAGGACACAAAACAACCTTCCGGATATAAAAGGGTTCAGAGGGTCTAGTAAGAAGGAGGAACTGAGGGAAATCCTTATTAGTCGGGAAATTGTGTTGGGGAAATTGATGGGATTGAAGGCTGATAAATCCCCAGGGCCTGATGGACTGCATCCCAGAGTACTTAAGGAGGTGGCCTTGGAAATAGCGGATGCATTGACAGTCATTTTCCAACATTCCATTGACTCTGGATCAGTTCCTATCGAGTGGAGGGTAGCCAATGTAACCCCACTTTTTAAAAAAGGAGGGAGAGAAAACAGGGAATTATAGACCGGTCAGCCTGACATCAGTAGTGGGTAAAATGATGGAATCAATTATTAAGGATGTCATAGCAGCGCATTTGGAAAGAGGTGACATGATAGGTCCAGGTCAGCATGGATTTGTAAAAGAGAAATCATGCTTGACAAATCTTCTGGAATTTTTTTGAGGATGTTTCCAGTAGAGTGGACAAAGGGAGAACCAGTTGATGTGGTATATTTGGACTTTCAGAAGGCTTTCGACAAGGTCCTACACAAGAGATTAATGTGCAAAGTTAAAGCACATGGGATTGGAGGTAGTGTGCTGACATGGATTGAGAACTGGTTGGCAGACAGGAAGCAAAGAGTAGGAGTAAATGGGTACTTTTCAGAATGGCAGGCAGTGACTAGTGGGGTACCGCAAGGTTCTGTGCTGGGGCCTCAGCTGTTTACACTGTACATTAATGATTTAGACGAGGGGATTGAATGTAGTATCTCCAAATTTGCGGATGACACTAAGTTGGGTGGCAGTGCGAGCTGCGAGGAGGATGTGATGAGGCTGCAGAGTGATTTGGATAGGTTAGGTGAATGGGCAAATGCATGGCAGATGAAGTATAATGTGGATAAATGTGAGGTTATCCACTTTGGTGGTAAAAACAGAGAGACAGACTATTATCTGAATGGTGACAGATTAGGAAAAGGAGGTGCAACGAGACCTGGGTGTCATGGTACATCAGTCATTGAAGGTTGGCATGCAGGTATAGCAGGCGGTTAAGAAAGCAAATGGCATGTTGGCCTTCATAGCGAGGGGATTTGAGTACAGGGGCAGGGAGGTGTTGCTACAGTTGTACAGGGCCTTGGTGAGACCACACTTAGAGTATTGTGTACAGTTTTGGTCTCCTAACTTGAAGGACATTCTTGCTATTGAGGGAGTGCAGCGAAGGTTCACCAGACTGATTCCCGGGATGGCGGGACTGACCTATCAAGAAAGACTGGATCAACTGGGCTTGTATTCACTGGAGTTCAGAAGAATGAGAGGGGACTTCATAGAAACGTTTAAAATTCTGACGGGTTTAGACAGGTTGGATGCAGGAAGAATGTTCCCAATGTTGGGGAAGTCCAGAACCAGGGGTCACAGTCTAAGGATAAGGGGTAAGCCATTTAGGACCGAGATGAGGAGAAACTTCTTCACCCAGAGAGTGGTGAACCTGTGGAATTCTCTATCACAGAAAGTAGTTGAGGCCAATTCACTAAATATATTCAAAAGGGAGTTAGATGAAGTCCTTACTACTAGGGGGATCAAGGGGTATGGCGAGAAAGCAGGAAGAGGGTACTGAAATTGCATGTTCAGCCATGAACTCATTGAATGGCGGTGCAGGCTAGAAGGGCCGAATGGCCTACTCCTGCACCTATTTTCTATGTTTCTACACCAAGCGGAGTGTTGCACTGCTGTACATTCTCTGATGCAGCGAACTCTGGCAAAATAAATGCATCCAGAAGCATAATATACTCATCACAAACACAACCCAGCAACAACTAGTATTTATAGTGTCTGATGTAGAAAAACATCCCACAGGCACATTACAGAAACATAATCAGACAAACGTGGGCACAGCCAAAGGAGACAGATGATTAAAAGTTTAGGCAAAGAGGGGGGGGGGGGGGGGATTTTAAAGAGGGTCTTAAAGGAAGAGGGAGGTGGACATTTCAGAGAGAATTCCAAAGTGTAGAGAATACACAGCTGAAGGCACAGCTGCCAATGGTGGGGTAAAGGCTGTCGATGATGTACAAAAGGCTAAAGTTGGAAGAACGTAGAGTTCTCAAAGGGCTGAAGGAGGTTACAGAAACAGGGAGGAGAAAAGATATGAAGGGATTTCAACATATTAAAATTTTTAATTTGAGGTGTTCGGGGACCTGAAGGGAGAGCAAGACATGGTGAGGGATAGGATACAGGCAGCCAAGTTTGGATGAGCTCAAGTTTATGGAGGGTGGAAGATGGGAGGCCAACCAGGAGAGCATTGGAATAGTCGAGTCTGGAGGTAACAAAAGCATGGGATGAGGGTTTTAACAACACAAGAAATAGGCAGAGGAGTCGGCCATACAGCCCCTCGAGCCTGCTCCGCCATTCAATACGATCATGGCTGATCCGAACATGGACACAGGTCCACTTCCCTAACCGCTCTCCATAACCCCTTATTCCCTTATTGTTTAAGAAACTGTCTATTTCTGTCTTAAATTTATTCAATGTCCCAGCTTCCACAGCTCTCTGAGGCAGCGAATTTCACAGATTTACAACCCTCAGAAGAAATTCCTCCTCATCTCAGTCTTAAATGGGTGGCCCCTGGTTCTAGTCTCCTCTATCAGTGGAAACATCCTCTCTGCAACCACCTCGTCAAGCCCCCTCAAATCTTATACGTTTCGATAAGATCACCAGCAGCAAATGAGCTGATGCAGGGCAATGTTAGGTGAAAATTGGTGGTCTTGGTGATGGAGAGGCTAATGGGACAGAAGTTAAGCGTCAGATAGGATGCCAAGGTTGTGCCTCAGACAGTGGCCAGGGAGGGGGATGGAGTCCGTGGCTAGGGAGGGGGATGGAGTCCGTGGCTAGGCCGATGACAATGGCTTTGGTCTACCCAATGTTTAAATGGAGGAAATTTCTGCTCAAAGTACAAGCTGTGGGGCAAATCATTGGCAGTGGAGGGATCATGGACTGCTGAATCAGAGAATTAGAACTTTCCCCAAATACATTTCAGAGAAGAGACATGATTCACATCATTTAAATCAGCAGTGTAAACAGTAGTCACCCAAACCAGATCCTTTCCTCACCAGACATCCAGAGACAGGGCACAACAGGGATCAGTGGACTGCGATCAGGAGTGGAAGTAGGAGGAGGTGGGCAATATTAGAGGTATGCTGTCGAACCCACTCCAACAGCTTACCATTGGAGCTGCAGGATTTGCCATTCAACAAGGTTTCGATTAAAAACTTTAAGCAATGGCTTCCCGAGTAAAAGTACCCAGTTTGGTGTCAAACTCTGCAGACCAGATCTCAAGTTCAATTCAGTCTGTTCTGAGCTAGCCGATCTCAGTAAGGTCCTATAACTAGCCTCCGTCTCGGACTCCTCCTGTTCACTGTCCATAGTCGCCGAAGGTTCACATTAACGCGTGGACACGACTGGGCTTGAGCGTAATACTCCCCACAACTGAACTGCTTGCCAACACTCACCGCCTCAAGTTCAAACATAAAGAATGGCTTTTGGAGTGCAACTAAGGGAACTCTACCATAGAAAGCATCAGTGCCTTCAGAACAAAAAAGGAGAAAATTGGACGGGGAGGGAACAAGTACTTTTTTTTCTAATCCGAAGTTTCATTACCTGGCACGAGATGTCTCTCGCACACTTAAAATACATTTTTGAATGCGTTACACTAGTCGCATCCACCACCACTGGTTCTCCAAAACTAGACAAATACCTCATAGTCCATCTCAAGGCAAGCAAACATAGGATTTTCAAAGCCCACGTCCACACCAACAACGTGATACACCAATGTGTTTGCTTTGTGTGCTTCCAGTGGTGAGGAGATGGTGAGGCGAGCAGCAGCATCTCGGTTCAAAATGTAGACCAGCTTTTGCTTCTCAATGGCACCTGGGCAAAAACAAACAATTATTTATCTCATGGAACCACATGGCACAACCGTAAAAACATATATAGCTCCCCCAAAGGCGCAGTGGATAAATGCACTGCTGGAGTGGTAGGAAGCCACACATACTAGAAAGCGCAGGTATCTGCTCTGCACTAGTAGCCAGTCCCATCAAGAGATATTATAGCTTCCCTCACTGTTCCCAAATTTGTGGGGTATGGGGAGGTCAGGAGCCATTATCCAGGATTCCTGCGCCTGACCACTGCCTCTTCCTGGAAAGCGCACAAATAGATATGATGCAAGGTCCAGTTCAGGCTTGTAAGTGATACCCGCTATCAGACTGCTCCTCCCACATAATTCTCAACCTTTTACAGACGGAGATTGATGGATTTTTAATATCCAAGGGCATCAAGGGATATGGGACAATGGCGGGGTAAAGAGGGGTCAAGATATAGATCAGCCAGAATATACCTGAATGGTGGAACAGCCTCAAGTGGCTGAATGGCCTGCTCCAAGGGGTTGACACATGAAGAATGGTTGAGACATGAAGAATGGTTGAGCAGGTTGGGCCTATACTCATTGGAGTTTAGAGGTGATCTTATTGAAACATACAAGATACTGACGGGGCTCGACAAGGTAAATGCAGAGAGGATGTTTCCACTCGTGGAGGAATCTAGAACCTAGGGGGCATAGTTTAAGAATAAGGGGTCGCCCATTTTGAACTGAGATGAGGAGGAATTTCTTCTCTCAAAGGGACGTAAATCAGTGGAATTCTCTGCCCCAGTGGACTCTTAACTGCCCTCTAAAGTGCCCCGGAGAGCTGTGGAGGCTGGGTCATTGAATATATTTAAGGTGGAGATAGGACAGATTTTTGAACGAGAGTGAAGGGTTATGGGGAGCGGGCAGTTAAAGTGGAGCAGAGCCCAAGATCAGATCAGCCATGATCTTATTGAATGGCGGAGCAGGTTCGAGGCGCCAAATGGCCTACTCCTGTTCCTATTTCTTATGTTTTTGCTCTTACGGACAACACTACCACTCACCAATCATGACAGCACGGCCTTTCGGGTCAACTGCCAGGTATTGCCCAGGTACAATACGGCGACATCCACTCTTCCCAAAGGTTTCCTGATGGACCTTATCAAAAATATTCTTGGATGGCTGGTATTCCAGGATAACGATCCTGCCAGAGTCACTGCCCACTACTATGTAATCTGGGGACAAAAATAAATCAAGTTCTTGACAATTGCTTGCAATGTTTTTACTCAAATAAATTGAGATTATAGACTAACACAGACAACTAGTTATTAGGTACGGTGCAATTATTTACAGAGATTTGATATTTGAATATAAATTCTCGTGGGGTACTAGTTATGTTACAGGACTAACAATCCAAAGACCTGGACTCGGGAACTAGAGTTCAAAATCCATCATGGCAGTTTGAGAATTTGAAATCAACTTTAAAAATCTGGAAATAAAAAGCTGGTATCTGTAAAAGTGACTATGAAGCTTTTGGATTGTTATAAAAACCCAACTGGTTCATTGACGTCTTTTAGGGAAGGAAACCAGTTGTTATTACCCGGTCTGCTTTATGCAACTTGTCTCATACCAACATGGTGGACTCTTAACTGTCCTCTAAAATGGCCTTGCAAGTTGCACAGATGCTCCACCACCACCTTCTCAATGGCAACGAGTGCTGGCCTGGTCGGTGGTGCCCAGATCCCGAGAATGAATATAATGATGGTTGCACGATTTTAAGCTCCCCCATCCCAAACCAGCCTGCCCTTCGGAAGAGTCAGAACAAACACTCAGGTCCCCACACTCTAAGTTGAACACTCAATGCAAAATCCAACTTCATTTGATTTCTCCAGTTAACTGTTCTCTCAGTGGACTGCCTTTATCCAGTATTCCAAAACTGACTGCAGGAGTCAGAGGCTGGGGCTAGCAAGATATTCAAGATGGCTAACGGAATACTAAAAAAAACTTAAATAAGGACAAGGTTAAAAATTAATATATGCCATCACACGAGAGACTCGCTAACAATTTGATGTACCTTTCATGGAACGGTTCTAAGATTTGTGCTGTAACAATTGTAATTACAAAATGTTTAAATTAAGGATTTTTCCGTTTTGTACATTAGTCAACTAAAATTTGTCAAGAATAAGTCAACAAATCCAATTAATTCAGATTGGTGTCCCGCCCAGTAAAATGAGAAACCGTCTACAATTTGTTTACTTCAATTTCAGTCACATAATTTAAATGATTTGATAGCAGCGATCAAGTTTTCATACATTTTCATGGATGCTCCCAAAGCTGACCCACCTCAGGCTGCCTTTGTGCCAGTCAAAACCCAATTGGAAATCCAGTCTCAATAGTTGCTTCCGTTTGTGGCTTCACACATTTGCAATTATTCAATCAAATTGTTGCTCACCACAACCAGCTATCAGTGGGCAAGCTCTTGCACGCAGAACTCTAACTCACTATTCACTGATGAGTAAAGTCATTGCCAAGTATAGCCAAAAGCCTGGACCTGATTCAACCCCCAAACAGGGAGGAGTTAACTGATGTCAAGCGTTGCACCTACTTCGTCAGTACGTCTGGCCTCCACCAACTTGTATTAGAAATAATATATATCTAAGTCAGCCAGTGTTCTTGCTCCTGATAATGTTGAGACCCATGCTGAAAAATGTATGCGTATAGAGTCACAGCTGGGATCAGACTCGGTTGTGGTGCCCTTCATGGTCAAATAGCCATGTGCCATTTACCGCCTCAGCTTGCACGTAAAGAATGGCCACTTGGCGAGGCATTGGAGGGCTGCAAATGCCCATCGAACGAGGGCTGTAAACCCACGTTTATAAAGATTCCTACCTTTGGTACCTCCAGTTAACCGGAAGGCCATTAGCGAACGAATGATCCCAAATGCCTCCACTGTCAGCAGCGTATGCACCTTCCCGGTATTTGCATCTGGACGGAGCAACTCCAAGATCTTCCCCCTGGAAACAACAATCTCCTGCATTTTGGTGCCTGTAATAAACACACAAGTATAAATCAGGAGGGCATTCCAATCCACGTTGACACTTCCAGTCCATGAAGTTGCCATTAAAAGCTAGACGATTGACACCAGTACTGGTGGTTTTGCAAAATAATCCACTGGGGCAACGACTGCAGAGTGCCAAATGATTAACAGTGCTGGAATCAGTTTATTTTGTATAAATCACGTGGTTTATAGTGTACAGAAGCAAAGGAGTTATGCTAAACCTTTATAAATCACTGGTTATGCCACAGCTAGAGTACTGCATCCAATTCTGGGCACCACAACATAGGAAGGATGTGAAGGCCTTAGAGAGGATGCAGAGGAGATTTACGAGAATGGGACCAGGGATGAGGGACTTCAGTTATCTGGGGAGACTAGAGAAGCTGAGATTGTTCTCTTTAGAACACGGAGAAGGTTACGGAGAGTTAATAGAGATGTTCAAAATTTTGACGGGTTTCGATTGAGTAAAGAAACTGTTTACACTGGCAGACGGGTCGATAACCAGAGAACTCAAGATAATTGGCAAAATTAGTGATTTCAGCTCCCCTTCTGAGCTGCTCTGGCCTGTGTTTCACCATCAGAGAAGTTTCAGAGAAGAGTACATTGTTAAAAAAACTCTGCAAAAATAAAAATGTTTTTTTTCTGCACGTGGAGAAACGACTCCTTTACAAAGAAAGTATTCCCCCCCAGCGTTTTTTTTGCTTTCTAACAAAATGGAAACATATAAAGCAATGTCCCAATTGTTTGAAGAAATTATTCTAAATTACTCAGCAAGCTTAAACCATCATACCTGCCAAACACATGTTGCATGAATCTGCTCAACACATGCACAGGTCCATTACATACAACAGCAAAAAAGTGCTCATTTTCAGAAAACTATCTGATGGACAGGGTAGATTGGGCCATGTCTCAGTAATAGGAGTCAGTCTTGGCTCAGTGGTAGCATTCTCGCCCGAGTCAAAAGCTTGTGTGTTCAAGTCCCACTCCAGAGATTTGAGCACATATTCCAGGCTAACACATTAGTGCATTAGTGAGGGAGCACTGTACTGGCAGAGGTGCCGTGTCTTGGATGAGACATTTAACCGAGGCCCCTTCTGCCCTCTAAGTGGATGTAAAACATCCCACGGTACTATTCGAAGAGCAGGAGCATTCTTCCTGGTGTCGTGGCCAACATTTATACCTTAACCAACATCACTGAAACAGGTCATTATCTCATTGCTGTTTGTGGGAATTAGCTGTATGCAAATTGGCTGCCGCATTTCCTACAGCAGTGGAAGAAACCATTGTGGTCCTTCTTGCTGGTCCTGCTGACTGTCGATTGGTCTTGGCTGCCTCGGCTAAGAGTGAGGTACCGAGGTCTGCAGCATACCCACCGAACAGTTTCCCTGCATGGCACAGTGCAGTGTCTCCAGGAGAGGAGAGAAAAAAAAATTAGGATGTAAAAAACACAATGTGGAATTCCGAAGGGACTTTAGGTGCATAAAGTAAGTTAAACATAGTAACAGCAGAAGCCAAACGCAAGTGGCCCAATTGCAGATCCTACCTGAGAAGTTTCCATGAATGGCATGAGATATGCCAGTTGCTCTCTGAAGGGTCAGGTTATACAAAAACATGATTGCACTTGTTCTAGTTATCACCAAGTATAAAAGGTCACTTCCAACTTCCAGCACTTAAAAGATTGGCTGCAGAGAGAAGGAAAAAAATTGAACTGAACAGCTGTATAAATATTGTAGATCCTGAAATCAACTGAGACTTAAGGCAGAGCCAAAAGGCAACTGGGATACTTGACTTCTGTCAGCCCTTTTCCAAACTTGCAGTCTCTGTCCCCAAACTAAATCTCAGCTGGTGCATATTTTTGAAACCAACAGACAGCAAAATGGTTCTCCAGCTACAAGTTCAAGTCGGAACGGACCCTTAATACAGAATATATTTTGTTTTTAAAAATGCACGTTTCTGTAATTCCCTGTTTGTAAACAATTTTCAGTCACAAGTCATTCTTAAACACAATACTAAAACAGGAAGGCTCAAAAATAAGCCATTATCGCAAATAAGTTAATGAATTTCTAGATTCATCTTGTATTTCAAAGCACTTTGAAGTACTTTAAATTTGAAGTCCTGTGGCTATTCTGAATTGGTTGAACCCAGCTCGAGCAGTAATGTAGTGGAACAATCAGTCTGGGTGTCCCTGGATATAGAATGGAAAATACACCAGCATTCACTCTCCTGCTCCCTACTCAATCATTCCTGCTGGAAAGGACCATCAGGTTAGAGAAATGACAGCCTGACACTGATCATGCAAGCTATCAAAGGTTCACAGGTGATGAACTGCCACTTGGGTGATGCAGTGGGGAATGGGCATGGACCCATAGCCGAGCACGAAGCATCAACTTCAGGCGAGAACAGTAAATGAAAGGTGCATGGGTGGGATTAGGAAGGAGACCTGAATAGCTGGCTTTACAGCAGGTTGATGAACTGCCACTCCTCATCACCAGCTAGCAAGATTCGATTAAGCTTTGAACCTTAAAATCTCTCACCTATCAAGTTCCTCAGCTCGGATAGAATCACCAGGCACTGTCCCCCTGGAAGTGAGATCGTCAACTACAGAGGACCAAGTGCTGGGGTAAGCGCTTGTGGCACAGAGGACGGAAAGGAGAGCATGCACACAAGTGAAAGTGTGGGCCAAAGCAAAACAGAAACACAGTGGAACATCACTTACCCGACTCAATCAGGAAGTAGGGACAGATATGCAACAAGGTCAAACAACTGAACATATACCAAAGAACAGCAAATAATTCTAGTTGTCAAACTAAAACTAACTCGAGTAAAATAATTACAGCTGTAGAACCAGCAGACAAGCTGCCAAAAATGGACTGATCTACAAGTCCTAAAAAAATTCGACCTCACATAAATGGGTGTTAAAGGCTCTGTAAAATACCCCTGCAAAGGTACCGTTATGTACTTATTGGCTCAGTAGGGATTCACAAATGTAATTAAACATAATTCCACGCCCATGGTAATTGTAAAATTCATTCATCGCCAAGAGGCAGCCTGGTAGCTGCAACAGATCTTGTTCGGCAAAACAAATGCATTTACTGGTTATGGACACTAGTTTCAAATGAAGAGTTCCATTTACAAGGCAACAGTTATGCAGTTCCATAAAGTCACTTCAGTGCAAGCATGGAGCTCACTTTCTAAATGTGCCATTATAGGCAAAAAGTCTAAAATTCCTCCTACGTTAACACAATTGCAGGAAGCAGATAGGAGAATCTGTATCCCTTTTGCACTATGTTGTCTGCAAATCCATTCCAGGATACTATCTATTTACAGCAAAAACAGCCACAATTTATGCTATTTATACAATGTGCTACAAGTCTCCAGGAGATGCATTGTTCTAGTCTGACCTTCTTCAACTGATAGCATAAATAAATGAGATGAGATAAGGAGATCCTGCAGCTTATATAGACAGTTTTATATGAATGGAGTTTTAGTTTGGATTCAAGCAACCTCCCAATTGTTAAATCCAGCTCCCTTATCCCAGCAGCCAATTCGCAGACCCACAAACATTTTTTTGGCAATGGTCTTGCTTACGGGTTCTGGTGACTCAGAATCCAAACTGAAACAGCACCAATACAAAAGTACCTTGCTATTTGGTCTTCCTCTGTCCCAGACACAGTACAGGACCAAAAGGAAAACGGCAGGGAAGGAGTGACCATTTCTACTTCGGACCATTATTACATACATGGCCACTGAGCCCCTCAACCAAGTGGATAAGCTGGGGGGGGGGGGGGGAAGAAAGGGAGTGAGATGGTAACATAGAAACTAGGTGCAGGAGTAGGCCATTTGGCTCTTCGAGCCTGCACCACCATTCAATAAGATCATGGCTGATCATTCACCTCAGTACCCCTTTCCTGCTTTCTCTCCATACCCCTTTAGTCGTAAGGGCCATATCTAACTCCCTCTTGAATATATGCAACGAACTGGCCTCAACAACTCTCTGTGGTAGGGAATTCCACATGTTAACAACCCTCCGAGTGAAGAAGTTTCTCCTCATCTCGGATTGGAGGAAGCGGGCGGGGAAAGAACAAAAGGGGTCTGTAATGGGGGGGGGGGGGGGGGGGAAGAACAAAAGGGGTCTGTAATGGGGTGGAAGGCAAGGAGAGATTAAATAACAAAAGGGTTGATGATCCCTATTTCTGTATTTGCTTAAATCCGGTTACATCTCTAATTATTTCCAGGTCTGACGGAAGGTCGTCGACCTGAACATTAAGTCTTTCTCTCTCCGCAGACGCTGCCGGAGGCTGAGCATTTTATATTTCAGACTTTCCACCATCAGACTACTGGTGTGTAGGGCTTGAGGCAGGAGTCGGTGGACGGGATGTCGAGCTGACGGTGGGTCGGACGCGGGTTGTGACCAAGCCGAGGCACATTAAACTTGCGGCCTCACCTGTTCCAATACACGCGTGTGCCGCTGGCTGGCGGGCAATAGTCCGCTCCGGCTAAAAATCACCTCGGTGCATGAGCAAATAACTAAACACAACCGATAACAGAATGCACTTCTTGGGAGCCTGCTTCCCCCGCCCCCAGGCCTGGCCGGTCTCCCGCCCGGGGACAATGCGCAGGAGTCTCTCTGCTGCGGGTTAGGCCCAAAAGCCTGTCCCCGTCTCCCCCGCCCCCGGCCGCACCGCGCACCGACTGACATCCATCGACCCGCAATACCGTGATATTTGTCCTTGCTCGAGTGCCCCGGGTGGGCCGAGGCGGCGGGACGTGGTGTGCGAGGCCGGATGCCGCTGATATTCGCTCAGATTGTTCGCGCCATTCGGCCTTCGCTCGCCGGCCGCCTCTCGCAGCCCGCCACAGCCTGGGTCCTCCGGCCACTGATGGCTGGCCCGCGCCCGCCTCAATCACAATGCGCGCGCCACCGGCAGACCGAGGCCCGGAGCGCCGGCCCGGACACTCCCCATCAAATATCGAAACATCATATTTAATAAACAAGTTTCACAAACAGGAACACAATTAAAAGACTGATTGTTGTCTGAAATATTTTCAGGCAATCGTTTAGACACTCCCACTGGCTTGCCCAGGGCCCAGGCCTCCATGTGCAATGAACAACTATTTTAGTAAAACAAAAGATCAAGTGCCCCCTTATTAAAGAGGCACTAAAACCGACACTTTAAACAAATTAAAAGGATCAAAATTAAAATTTGGTTGCCGGGGGTGATAATGCACTCCAGTCCCTCCAGCGCCCACCTCTCACGGATGGCCGTGAGCGTACCGGTGGACACCCCGTGCAATGTATAGACAGGCAACACAGATTGTTTTATACAGAATTGTAGAAAAGGCACAAGATATATGGACACATTAAATACCACATTAAATAATAGGCTCATCTTAAAGTAGTTGCTCTTATTTTGATTTGAAATTAGATCAACACAACTTGCATTAATATAGAACATTTAACAGGAAAATATCCCAAAAGTCTTCATGGAGGCATAATTAAAAATGACTGGTCAAGAAGGTGGGTTCTTCGAGAAGGAGGGGTTTAGGTTGGGAATTTCAGAGCATGGTGCCTAGGCAGCTGAAGGAAAAGCAAAAAAAAAAATGACTTGTATTTCTATAGCGTCTTTCATGACCACAGGACTTCCTAAAGCGCTTTACAACCAACAAAGTACTTTGGAAGTGTAGTCACTGTTGTAATGTAGAAACGCAGGAGCCAACTCACACACAGCAAGGTCCCACAAACAGCAGGTAATGACTAAGCCCTTGAACGGGTTGTCGCCTCCAAAATTCGTGCCCATCTTTCCTGGAACTCCATATTTGAATCTCTTCAATCCGATTTCTGCCCCACCACGTTACCGAAACGGCTCCCATCAAAGTCACAGATGACATCCTTTGTGTTGTGTATCTGTAAAGCATGCACTCCCATGTTCCGCCACCAGGGAGCTCATCCCCTGAAGTCTCAAGGGATCCCAGCATCCTTTGGGAGCACTGTATATAAGCCAGTCCCTAAGGCCTGTTCCTCACTCTGGAGTGTCTTATTAAAGACTGAGGTCACTGTTACTTTAACCTCCCTGTGTGCAGCCTCATCTGTGTTAGGAACACAATAACTGGCGATGAGGATGGGATTCAGGGCTGGTCTGAATGCCTTGTTGCACCACAGTCCCTCAAACATCTTTTTTACTCGTGATGGATTGGCGAGCGCCAGTGTCCAGTTCCATGGCTACGGGTAAGCCATTCAGTTTTACGTTTAGCACTATAGGTGGACATTTCGTCAAAAATGTGTGCACCCCATGTACTTCAGCATCTGCCTCCTCTCTCTGAGGATTGAAATTGCTTTGATCCACCATGGACGGATCTTCCTCTGCCACGTGGTAGTTAGCAGGTTTTGCAGAGCTTGCAGCTTGTTTGTAAGCTCGTTGGAGGTGCCCCATTGTTCCACAGCTCTTGCAAATATACCCTTTGAAGCGGCATGAGTAGGCTGAATGGAAGCCTCCACAACGCCAACAAGGTGTGAATTGCCTTGCATTCATCCTTTGTTGGGGACTCTGATTCATCTGGGTCACCTGAGGCCTGCTGGCAGTTGCAGACTCGTGGGTTCTGCCTTGTACATTTCTGCTCGCAAACACAGTTCCAGTTAATTTATGAACATTGCTAGCACTTGTGTGCTGAGAGATTTGTTTCGTGTTATCACTGGTGGACATAAACGCCTGTGCTATCACAATGGCCTTACTGAGGGTCGGTGTCTCTACAGTCAAAAGTTTTCGTAGGATGGTCTTGTGGCCAATGCCCAGTACAAAAAAGTCTCTGAGCATTTGCTCCAGGTAGCCATCAAACTCACATTGTCCTGCAAGTCGCCTTAGCTTGGCGACGTAGCTCGCCACTTCCTGACCTTCAGATCGCTGGCACGTGTAGATCTCTCACCATCAGCACGCTTTCCCTCGGGTTAAGATGCTCCCGAACCAGTGTACACAGCTCCTCATATGACTTATCTGTAGGTTTCACCGGAGCCCGAAGATTCTTCATGAGGCTGTAGGCCGGTGCCCCGCAGACTGTGAGGTGCTCCACACGAAACTGAAAACGTACACCAAAGAGCTTATCACTGTCCTGGGCAGCGCCATGGTCAAGGTCACCTACGAGGACACGGTGCACGAACTGCCACTCTGGATTGTCCCGGGCGATGGCCCCACACTGATTGGAAGAAGCTGGCTGGGCAAAATCCTCTGGAACTGGGATGACATCCGAGTGCTATCACATGCCGATGAGGCCTCATGTACCCAGGTTCTTAACAAATTTCCTTCCTTTTTTGAGCCAGGCATTGGAAACTTTTCTGGGGCGAAGGTGCGGATCCACTTGGTCCCAGAGGCACGATCCATTCACCACAAGGTGCGAGCGGTACCTCACATGATGAGGTAAAGAGTGGAAATCGAGCTGGACAGGCTGCAATGCGAGGGCATCATCTCCCCAGTGGAATTCAATGAGTGGGCCAGCCCGATTGTTCCAGTACTCAAAAGTGATGGCACGGTCAGGATTTGCGCCGATTATAAAGTAACCATTAATTGTTTCTCGCTACAGGACCAATACTCGCTACCTAAGGCAGACTACCTATTTGTGACGCTGGCAGGAGGCAAGACATTCACCAAGCTCGACCTGACTTCGGCCTACATGACGCAGGAGCTGGAGGAGTCTTCGAAGGGCCTCACCTGCATCAACACGCACCTACAAAACCTGGCGTAGGCCTTCCAGCGACTGGATCGCGTAGGGCTGCGGCTGGAGAGGTCGAAATGCGTCCTCATGGGAACAGAAGTGGAGTTTTTGGGGAGAAAGATTGCGGCGGACAGCATTCGGCCCACAGACGACAAGACAGAAGCTATCAGGAACGCGCCCAGGCCACAGAACGTCACGGAGCTGCGGTTGTTCCTGGGACTCCTCAACTACTTTGGTAACTTCCTACCGGGGTTAAGCACCCTTTTAGAGCTCCTACATGTGTTAGAAACATAGAAAAATAGAAAATAGGTGCAGGAGTAGGCCATTCGGCCCTTCGAGCCTGCACCGCCATTCAATGAGTTCATGGCTGAACATGCAACTTCAGTACCCCATTCCTGCTTTCTCGCCATACCCCTTGATCCCCCTAGTAGTAAGGACTACATCTAACTCCTTCTTGAATATATTTAGGGAATTGGCCTCAACCACTTTCTGTGGTAGAGAATTCCACAGGTTCACCACTCTCTGGGTGAAGAAGTTTCTCCTCATCTCGGTCCTAAATGGCTTACCCCTTATTCTTAGGCTGTGACCCCTGGTTCTGGACTTCCCCAACATTGGGAACATTCTTCCTGCATCTACCCTGTCTAAACCCGTCAGAATTTTAAACGTTTCTATGAGATCCCCTCTCATTCTTCTGACTCCAGTGAATACAAGCCCAGTTGATCCAGTCTTTCTTGATATGTCAGTTCCGCCATCCCGGGAATCAGTCTGGTGAACCTTCGCTGCGCTCCCTCAATAGCAAGAACGTCCTTCCTCAAGTTAGGAGACCAAAACTGTACACAAAGGTGAGAACTGGGCATGGGGAAAAAAAAACAAGTAATTGCTTTTGAGAAAGCCAGAAACATTGTATGCTCCAAAAAGCTGCTTATATTGTATAACTCCCGTGTAAAAGACTTGTGCTCGCATGTGATGCATCGTCGTACGGAGTCGTGTGTGTATTACAACAAGCTAACGCTGCGGGGAAGTTGCAACCTGTCGCCTATGCTTCCAGGAGCTTGTCTAAGGCCGAGAGAGCCTACAGCATGATTGAGAAAGAGGCATTAGCGTGTGTGTTCGGGGTAAAATACATCAGTACCTGCTTGGACTCAAATTTGAGCTGGAAACCGATCACAAGCCCCTCACATCCCTGTTCGCTGAAAACAAGGGGATAAATACTAATGCCTCAGCCCGCATACAAAGGTGCGCACTCGCGCTATCAGCGAATAACTATACCATCCGCCACAGGCCAGGCACCGAGAACTGTGCGGATGCTCTCAGTCGGCTACCATTGCCCACCACGAGGGTGGAAATGGCGCAGCCTGCAAACTTGTTGATGGTGGCGCAGCCCGCAGATTTGTTGATGGTCATGGAAGCGTTTGAAAATGATAAATCACCTGTCACGGCCCGCCAGATTAGGACTTGGACCAGCCAAGATACTCTGCTGTCCCTAGTAAAAAACTGCGTACTGCATGGGAGCTGGGCCAGCATCCCCGTTGAAATGCAAGAGCTAATCAAGCCGTTCCAGCGGTGAAAGGACGAGCTGTCCATTCAGGCAGACTGCCTGTTGTGGGGTAACCGTGTAGTGCTACCAGAAAAGGGCAGGGAGACGTTCATCTCGGATCTCCACAGCACACACCCGGGTATAGTAATGATGAAAGCGATAGCCAGATCCCACGTGTGGTGGCCCGGTATCGACTCTGACTTAAAGTCCTGTGTACGGCAATGCAGCGTGTGTGCTCAGTTGAGCAACGCGCACAGAGAGGCACCCTAAGTTTGTGGTCCTGGCCCTCCAGACCATGGTCGAGGATCCATGTCGACTATGCGAGTCTGTTTCTCGGTAAAATGTTCCTGGTGGTGGTGGATGCTGTAAAGTCCTGTCTCCTCAGTACAGATTCACACAAGGCATGTAGTGAAGTCAAGGTCACTCTGGACCTGCACCTTTATTTCACAGCTCTGGAATGCTGCACTTGGCTGAGATCTGTCCTGTCCTATCAGTGGAGCCTCCCTGGGGGCATTGCTGAGTTGGGCACAAATGGTGCACCTTCGGACGCAGAGCTCCAAGTCCGCGTCAATACCAGGCCACCAGACGTGGGATCTGGCTATGGCCTTCATGAGAACGATCCCCGGGTGCTCGCGGTGGAGCTTCCGGACAAATGCCTCTCTGCCTCGCAGAGGCATGACTACTCGGCTGCCCCACATCAGGCAGTCTGCTTGTAGTGATAGCTCATGCATGCGCCTGTGAAAGGGTTTTAATTCCTCGGGGCAGGCATCGCGAACCTCTACCCAGTCACCGGTTAGGACACATCTTTTTACTAAGGATAACGTGGGGTCGCTGGCCGTCCAGACTCTGATTTGGCGAGCCGTCATGGGCGAACCTGTGGACTCAAAGGCATTGATTGCCATGACTATCTCACAGTCCTGTTCGTCAGACCCTTCCGTGGTCGCCAGGGGTAGCCTGCTGAGCACGTCGGCACAGTTGTCTGTGCCTGGTCTGTGCCTTATGGTATAGTTGTAGGACGCCAGCATGAGTGCCCACCGTTGAATTCGCGCCGAGGCGTTGGCGTTTATTGCTTTGCTCTCGGATAGGAGGGACGTGAGGGGCTTGTGGTCGGTTTCTAACGCGAACTTGGCCCCGAAAAGGTATTGGTGCATCTTTTTGACACCGTACACGCACGCGAGCTCCTCCTTCTCTACCATTCCGTACCCGCGCTCCGCCCGCGAAAGTGACCTGGAGGCATAAGCTATGGGTTGTAATTTGCCCGCACTATTGACATGTTGAAAAACGCACCCGACCCCATACGCTGACGCATCGCATGTGAGAACTAGCTTTTTACCTGGGTCAAAGAAAGTCAAAACACTGTTGGAACATAAAAGGTTGCGTGCCTTATTGAAGGCGCGTTCCTGGACGTCCCCCCAAAAGCAATCGCACCCCTTCCTGAGTACCACGTGGAGAGGCTCCAGCAGCGTGCTTAACTTCTGCATAAAGTTCCCAAAGTAATTGAGTAGCCCGAGAAAGGCGCGCAGTTTTGAGACATTCCGGGGCCTGAGTGCCAGGCGAATTGCTTCTGTTTTGGACTCTGTTGGGCGGATTCCATCAGCGGCAATCCTTTTGCCCAAAAATTCAACCTCGGGTACGAGAAACAGGCACTTAGATTTCTTGACTCGTAGGCCTACCCGATCCAATCGCTTTAGTACTTCCTCCAAATTACGGAGATGGGAGTCGGTGTCCCTGCCCGTGATAAGTATGTCGTCTTGAAATACAACCGTCTCCGGGATGGACTTGAGCAGACTCTCCATGCTGTGCTGGAATATGGCAGCTGCCGACCTGATGCCGAATGGGCATCGATTGTTCATGAAAAGGCCTCGATGTGTGTTGATGGTGGTGAGTAGCTTGGATTCTTCAGTCAATTCTTGCGTCATATACGCAGATGTGAGGTCTAGTTTTGAGAAAAGTTTACCTCCAGCCAATGTGGCAAATAAGTCCTCCACTCTGGGCAGCGGGTACTGGTCCTGTAGGGAGACTCTGTTTATGGTAGATTTGTAGTCCCCACAGATTCGTACGGATCCATCAGGCTTCATGACTGGGACGATGGGACTTGCCCAGTCGCTAAATTCCACAGGTGATATAATGCCTTCCCGCAGAAGCCTGTCTAGTTCATGTTCAATCTTTTCCCTCATCACATAGGGTACAGCTCTGGCCTTGTGATGGACCTGTCTAGCATCCTGTGTGATGTAGATTTTGACTTTGGCCCCTTTGAAAGCTCCTCCTTCTCTACCATTCCGTACCCGCGCTCCGCCCGCGAAAGTGACCTGGAGGCATAAGCTATGGGTTGTAATTTGCCCGCACTATTGACATGTTGAAAAACGCACCCGACCCCATACGCTGACGCATCGCATGTGAGAACTAGCTTTTTACCTGGGTCAAAGAAAGTCAAAACACTGTTGGAACATAAAAGGTTGCGTGCCTTATTGAAGGCGCGTTCCTGGACGTCCCCCCAAAAGCAATCGCACCCCTTCCTGAGTACCACGTGGAGAGGCTCCAGCAGCGTGCTTAAGTTCTGCATAAAGTTCCCAAAGTAATTGAGTAGCCCGAGAAAGGCGCGCAGTTTTGAGACATTCCGGGGCCTGAGTGCCAGGCGAATTGCTTCTGTTTTGGACTCTGTTGGGCGGATTCCATCAGCGGCAATCCTTTTGCCCAAAAATTCAACCTCGGGTACGAGAAACAGGCACTTAGATTTCTTGACTCGTAGGCCTACCCGATCCAATCGCTTTAGTACTTCCTCCAAATTACGGAGATGGCTGAAAGAGATGTTCAAATCGCTTTATAACTGTTGAGCAGGAGGTCCGTTCCTCTAATGACATGGCATGGACATCATCTCATTTCTAGTTTAGTTTTGCCAGCCAGCTTCTCCCCAGCAGTGCTGAGGGGTCTCCGGGGACAATCCACAGGGGAAGTCGGTTCACTGTCCCTTTGTGTGTGACAGAGAGCATGGCGCTGCCGAGGACTGGTATGATTTCTTTGGTATAGGTCCTTAGTTTGGTGTCGACCCTTGTGAGTTTTGGTCTGTCTCTTTTATGCGGCCACAGTTGTTCAAATTGTTGAGCGCCCATGAGAGATTGACTCGCTCCCGTATCCAGCTCCATGTTGACAGATATCCCGTTGAGTAGGACCCTCATCATTATAGGAGGCGTCCTGTTGTGGGAGCAGCGGCCATTGATCGTGTTGACCCGCTGTACATCGGTGTCCTGGGTACTGTCCCCACCATCTTCTAGTCCGCTTTCCGACCCATCCGATTCATATACCAGCCGAGCTGCCGTTTTTTGCACATGCGGGCCAAATGCCCTGTATATTCACCTTTCTGCAAACAGCCTGCTGAAATCAACATCCCCTTGACGAGTGCCCACCCCCACACCTCCAGCACAGACCTGTTCCATTGTTCAAAGTGTTCCCAAAGAATGAGCTGCGTCTGGCTGATCTCTCTTGAGCTTCTCTCAGTTTGTGGTTGATTGCTCGCATTGTGGGTTGATGAGGTGTGAACGGCCGTTCCTGTGGCCCTTGATGGCTTCTGCCTGCTGTCAAGAGCCTGTTCTCCCGGTTTTGTCTGTGTGTGGGGGTAGCAGCTTGTTTAGTGCTGTGAATTTCTTGTTCCGATATTTCGTTAGTTGTCGTACATGCATTGTAAATCAACCTCGTTTCTTCTTCCCCTACCAAGAATGTCTGTGCAACCAGTGCTGCTGCCTCTAAGGTCAGGTTCTTGGTCTCTATGACCTTAGTTTTGTTTTGTCATTGAAGGCCTATTCCTTCAATGAAAAAGTCTCTCAGCATTTCTCTCCTCAGTTCATCGGAGAACTCACATAAACTAGCCAACCTCCGAAGTTCCGCCACGAAGTCGGGTATGCTCTGGCCCACACAGCGTCTGTAGTTGTAGAACCTGTGTCTGGCCATGTGTAGGCTGCTCGCTGGCTTCAGGTGATCTCTTACCAGTGTGCTCAATTCTTCAAACGACTTGCTTGCTGGTTTCTCAGGTGCCAACAGATCCTTCATTAAAGCATATGTTTTCGAGCCACAGCTGGTCAAGAGATGGGCTCTTTTCTTGTCTGCCTTATCGTCACCTAACCAGTCTTTGGTTACAAAGCTTTGCTGGAGCCTTTCTATAAAGTTCTCCCAATTGTCTCCCGCATTGTACTTTTCATCTGATCCGTTGTTCGCCATTCTGTGGATTCTGTAATCCCGTAACTCGTCGCCACTGTAAAGTCCTGTCCCCTCAGTACAGATTCACACGAGGCATGTAGTGAAGTCAAGGTCACTCTGGACCTGCACCTTTATTTCACAGCTCTGGAATGCTGCACTTGCCTGAGACCTGTCCTTATATACCTGTCTCTTGCAAGTGCACCCCTGGTGGTAAGGTATGCTGGTGGTTACAGATCATATCTTATTACAGTCATGTATAGCATGTTAGGATACAGTTATATATAATAATGTAAGATACATGACAGATGGTTTTTAAAAATGGATTGAGTGTGAAATAATGTCGGGAAGCACAGCCACCACCACCATTGAAAACCTGAGGGCCATGTTTGCCACCCACGGCCTGCCTGACATACTCCTCAGTGACAACGGACCATGTTTCACCAGTGCCGAATTTAAAGAATTCATGACCCGCAATGGGATCAAACATGTCACCTCGGCCCCGTTTAAACCAGCCTCCAATGTGCAGGCAGAGTGGGCAGTGCAAACCATCAAACAGAGCATTAAATGAGTCACGGAAGGCTCACTCCAAACCCGCCTGTCCTGAGTACTGCTCAGCTACCGCACGAGACCCCACTCGCTCACAGGAGTGCCCTCGGCTGAGCTACTCATGAAAAGGACACTTAAAACCAGACTCTCGCTGGTTCACCTCCATTCTTATCTATCTAATCTTAGCCAGAAAATTACCTGCAACGGTTTCTCTTCCCACTCCCGCATCGTTACCTCTGGTGTCCCCCAAGGATCTATCCTTGGCCCCTCCTATTTCTCATCTATATGCTGCCCTTTGGCGACATCATCCGAAAACATGGTGTAAGTTTCCACATGTATGTTGACGACGTATGTATGCTCCCTGATTATAATTGTTCAACCATCGGTGGCCGTGCCTTCAGCTGCCTTGGGTCTAAGCTTTGCTAAACCTCTCCACCTCTGTACTTCACTTTCATAAGAACATAAGAAAACATAAGAAATAGGAGCAGGAGTAGGCCATTTGACCCCTTGACCTGCTCCGCCATTTAATAAAATCATGGCTGATCTGATCATGGACTCAGCTCCACTTCCCTGCCCGCTCCCCATAACCCTTTATTCCCTTATCATTCAAAAATCTGTCCCTCTCCACCTTAAATATATTCAATGACCCAGCCTCCACAGCTCTCTGGGGCAGAGCGTTCCATAGATTTACAACCCTCAGAGAAGAAATTCCTCCTTGTCATGTATTCAACTGTCATTGTAACCCATGTATAAACTGACCTAAGTTGTACACCGTGAGAACACTGACTACTAGGTGGTGAACTTGTGGGAGACACTCCTAACCTGGACTTTCAGGTATAAAAGTGGAAGCTCCATCCACCTTCATCACTTCAGTGCTGGCTAATAAAGGTTACTGGTCACAGAATGACCTTCTCTCTAGTATGGGCCTCGTGTGCATTTGTACGGTATAGTAATGACATATTATTGGTGATTTAAACCACGCATGGCCACTAGCAGCACAGACGAGAGGTACTGTGTTGGTGATGATTGGGACGATTTTATTGAGAGACTACAGCAAAGTTTCATCGCTAAGGAATGGCTGGGACAGGATTCGGCCGACAAACGCAGGGCTCATCTCCTGACGGTTTATGGATCCAGGCCGTACTCCCTGATGAAGGACCTTCTAGCGCCAGAGAAGCCGGTGGACAAGACTTTTGAAGAGTTCAGTAAGTTGATCGGGGAATACTTTAAATCGGCGAGCAGCATGCACATGGCGAGACACCGGTTTTACACGCACCGGCGGCGAGAAGGGCAAAGCGTTCCAGACTTTGTAGCAGACCTCCGGCGACTGGCGAGCCTATGTAAGTTCCCAGATGCTTGCAGAGCGGAGATGCTGTGAGATTTTTTTATTGAGGGCATTGGGTATGCTGGGGTTTTCAGGAAACTGATTGAGACCAAAGACTTGACCCTGGAAACGGCAGCTTTGATGGCCCAGACATTTATCTCAGGGGAGGAAGAGACCAGAATGATGTTTGACAAAAATCTTGGTTTAAATGCAGCAAATGGACAGGGAGTCAACATTGTTAACGCGGCACACAGTTCTCCAGGCAGACAGGGGCAATCGGACATGCCCGAGCATGTAGTCGAACCCAAAGGGGGAATTCAACAGAAACAATGGCTGGCTGAATGGCGATTCATGCCATCGCAAGGGACAATGCCGCCAGTAATGGGGACATCAACACCTGTCAATGGTGCATTTAAGGACAAGTACAGAGATAGTCAGAGATGATCGACTGGTAATGGACCTTTTGTTTCCAACAACGGCTCATGTTGGAGGTGTGGAGGCAAACACACAGCCAGAGCTTGCAGGTATCAACAATATACCTGCAGAAATTGCAATGTCAGTGGTCACTTGGCGCGTATGTGCAGGAAGCCTGCAGCCAGGTTGATGTACGAGGAGGACGGGCCCGATGTAAGCCCTTATAGGCCAAATGGACACTGGGGGAAATCGCTGGAAGCTGAAGTTCAGCGAGTTCATGTGGAGCACGTATACAGTTCATACACCAGGATGCCACCGATAATGATGAAAGTTCCTCTCAATGGCATCCCAGTATCAATGGAGCTAGACACGGGGGCCAGCCAGTCCCTGATGAGTATCAAACAATTCGACAAGTTGTGGGCGTCCAAGGCCAGGAGGCCAAAATTATTGCCGATTGACGTATAGCTACGGACATATACAAAGGAGATCTGTGGCAGCGCCACGGTAGTCGTGACCCACAAAGATTTGGAGAACAGGTTGCCACTCTGGATTGTCCCGGGGGACGGTCCCGCACTACTGGGGAGGAGTTGGCTTGCTGTCATGAACTGGAAATGGGGCGATGGCAATGCAATTTCTAATGTGGAGCAAATATCATGCTCACAGATCCTGGACAAATTTGACTCACTATTTCAACCCGGCATTGGCACTTCCATGGGGACCAAGGTAGTGATTCACATAAACTTGGACGCCAGGCCAGTACACCACAAGACCAGGCGAATTTGACCTGCTGAGGGAAGGCATCATCTCGCCAGTCGAATTCAGTGACTGGGTGAGCCCGATCGTGCCGGTGCTCAAGGCGGATGGGTCAGTCAGGATATGTGGTGATTACAAGGCCACCATCAATCGGGTGTCACTCCAAGACCAGTACCCGCTACCGAGAGCGGAGGACCTCTTTGCGATGCTATCCAGTGGAAAACTTTTTTCAAAATTGGACCTGACCTCAGCTTACATGACCCAGGAGCTGGCGAGTGAGTCGAAGAAGCTGACAACCATCACGACACACAAGAGATTGTTTGAGTACAACAGATGTCCGTTCGGGATTCGCTCGGCCGCCGCAATCTTTCAACGAAACATGGAAAGTCTCCTCAAGTCGATTCCAAGGACGGTGGTTTTTCAAGATGACATTCTCATCATGGGTTGCGATACTGAAGAACACCTCCACAACCTGGAGGAGATGATACGCTGACTGGACCGGGTAGGTCTGCGACTGAAAAAGGCGAAGTGCGCCTTCCTAGCTCCAGAGGTAGAATTCCTGGGGATGAGGGTAGCAGCAGACGGGATCAGACCTACTGCGTCCAAAATGGAAGCGATTCAGAGAGCACCCAGACCCCGTAACACGACGGAGCTGCATTTGTTCCTGGGGCTCCTGAACTATTTTGGTAACTTTCTTCCCAAATTGAGCACGCTACTAGAGCCGCTACACGTGCTCCTACGCAAAGGTTGCGAATGGGTCTGGGGGGACAGCCAGGAAAGGGCTTTTGATAGAGCACGCAATTTGTTATGCTCCAGCAATCTGTTAACACTATATGACCCATGTAAGAAACTTGTTTTAACGTGTGATGCGTCATCCTATGGGGTCGGGTGTGTGTTGCAGCATGTCAATGCCAAGGGTCAGTTACAGCTGGTAGCTTATGCCTCCAGAAGTCTGTCCCAGGCAGAAAGGGGCTACGGGATTGTAGAAAAGGAAGCGCCTGCATGTGTATATGCAGTAAAAAAAATGCACCAGTACCTGTTTGGCAGGAAATTTGAGCTGGAGACAGATCACAAACCCCTAACGTCCTTTTTGGCCGACAACAAGGCCATAAATGCAAATGCGTCGGCCCACATACAGAGGTGGGCACTCATGTTAGCCGCCTATGACTATACAATTCGGCACAGACCGGGCACTGAAAACTGCGCTGATGCACTCAGCAGGCTCCCACTAGCCACCACTGAGGGTGCAACAGAGCATGATGCTGAGATGGTCATGGCTGTTGAAGCTTTCGAAAGTGAAGGCTCACCCGTGACAGCCCGTCAGATCAAAGTCTGGACAAATAGAGACTCGCTACTGTCATTAGTGAAAAATGTGTTCTGAATGGGGACTGGGCAGCCACGTACAGGGCATGCCCTGAGGAATTTAAACCATTTCATAGGCGCAAGGATGAACTCTCGATTCAGGCCGTTGCCCTACTATGGGGAAACCGAGTAGTCATGCCCCAGATGGGCAGAGAGGCGTTCATCCAAGAACTCCACAATGAGCACCCGGGCATTGTCATGATGAAGGCAATTGCCAGGTCACACGTTTGGTGGCCAGGGATAGTTGCAGACCTGGAACTTTGTGTTCGCAGGTGCAACACGTGTGCCCAGCTGGGCAATGTGCCCTTAGCCCCTGGTCCTGGCCCGCCAAGCCATGGTCACGCATCCATGTGGATGACGCAGGTCCTTTCATGGGAAAAATGTTTTTGGTTGTAGTAGATGCCTACTCCAAATGGATCGAGTGTGACATTCTCAATTCAACCAAAATCTGCCACGGTAGAAAGTCTATGGGCAATATTCGCCACCCATGGTCTACGGACGTCTTGGTCAGTGACAATGGCCCATGCTTTACAAGCATTGAGTTCCAGGACTTCATGGCAGGACATGGTATCAACCATGTCAGAACGGCACCGTTCAAGCCGGCCTCAAACGGCCAGGCGGAACGAGCAGTGCAGATAATCAAACAGGAGATGCTCAGAATCCAAGGGGGTTCCCTACAAAGCCACTTATCACGCCTCCTGTTGGCCAATAGATCCCAACCACACTCGCTCACAGAGGACGCTCAAAACCAGGTTATCCCTCATACACCCCACCATGAAAGAAATTGTTGAGAGCAGGCGCCGGTCACAATGTGACTACCATGACAGGAATGCAAGGGCGCGATGTATTGATGTCAATGACCCTGTCTTTGTCCTCAACTACGCTGCAGGGCCCAAATGGCTCGCAGGCACTGTGATTGCCAAAGAGGGGAATAGGATTCTGGTAGTTAAACTTACCAATGGACAAATCTGCCGCAAACACGTAGATCAAACAAAAAGGAGGTTCAGCAACCCCATAGAAGAAGCAGAGGAAGAACATGATGTAGAGTTCACTCCACCATAGGTGACCGAACACTGGAACTAAGTGGAGGAGAGCCCAGTCACTGTGGGCAGTCCGGACAGGCCTGAGGCACCGCAAATAGCAGACACTCAGGCCAGCGCCCAACAACCGGAGCCCCAACTCAGGCGCTCTACAAGGGAGCGTAAACCAGCAGAGAGACTTAACCTGTGATCCCAATAAGACTTTGGGGGGGAGGTGATGTCATGTATTCAACTGTCATTGTAATCCATGTATAAACTGACCTAAGTTGTACACCGTGAGAACACTGACCACTAGGTGGTGAACTTGTGTGAGACACTCCTAACCTGGATTTTCAGGTATAAAAGGGGAAGCTCCACCCATCTTCTCTACTTCAGTGCTGGCTCATAAAGGTTACTGGTCACAGAGTGACCTTCTCTATAGTGTGAGCCTCGTGTGCATTTGTACTGTATAGTAAGGATATATTAGGTAGAATTGAGAAATAGAAAAGAATGCAAGACTTTAGTGGGAGTTGTTTACTGACCGCCAGATAGCAATGATAAAGTAGCGGGATACACAAACGTGGAGATCCGAGAAGCTCTTTGCAGAAACAGATGGGTTATAATGGGAAACTTTAATTTGCTCATAGACCGGGGGAAGCAAAACAGCTTAAGTCCCAAAGGCAGCAAATTCCTGAGTGTATTCGGGACAGGTTCCTGGAACAATATTTCTTGAACCAACAAGAGAACAGGCTATGTTAGATTTAGTGAGGAGTAATGAGCTTGAATGAGTCAATAATCTAACGGTAAGGGAACACCGAGTGAACAGTGACCAACAATAACTTGTATTTATATAGCGCCTTTAACGTGGTAAAACGTCCCAAGGCGCTTCACAGGAGTGATATCAAACAAAATTTGACACCAAGCCATATAAAGAGATATTAGGGCAGAAGAGGTAGGTTTAATGGAGCGTCTTAAAGGAGGAAAGAGAGGTGGAGAGGTTTAGGAAGTGAGTTCCAGAGCTTGGGGCCTCGGCACAGCTGCCAATGGTGGCACGATTAAAATCGGGGATGTGTAAAAGGTCAGAATAAGAGCAGCACAGATATCTCGGAGGGTTGTAGGACATTACAGAGATAGGGAGTGGTGAGGCCATGAAGGGAATTGAAAACAATATTCAAATCGATGTGTTATTTAACTGTATGAACAAATCTCCAGGAAAAAATGCTTTCAACCCAGGATATTAAAAGAAGTAGGTGAGAAAATTGTAGACGCTATACTTATGATCTTCCAAAACTCTCTCGGTTCAGGAATTGTCCCCTTAGTTTGGAAAACTGCAATGTCACTCCACTGTTTAAGAAGGATAGGAAAGATAAACTAGGAAATTGTAGACCTATTAGTCTAACGTCTGTTGCGGTGAAGTTACTAGAATCTGTTATTAGGGACAGAGTGACCAAGCACTTGAACAGATATGAGCTGATCAGAGAGTTAGCATGAATATGTAAAGGGTAAGTCATGTCTAACAAACCTAGTTACATTTTTTGAGGAGATAACTAACATCATAGATAAAGGCATGTCGACGGATGTTATTTATATCGACTTCCAGAAGGCTTTCAACAAGGCTCCACATAAGAGACCGTTAACAAAAATGAGAGTGCATGGAATTGGAGGCAACGTATTGACATAGGTAGGGAATTGGTAAGGAAGTCGAGGCAGAGAGTCGGGATAATGATATGTACTCAGATTGACAGGATGTGACTAAGGGTATCCACCAGGGATCTGTACTGGGGCCTCAGCTTTTCACTATAATTATAAATAACTTGGATCAAGGAATAGCGAGCCGCATATCCAAGTTTGCTAATTAAGTTAGGTGACACATTAAATAGTGTAGATTTTTTTTTTACTCATTCCTGGAATGTGGGCGTTGCTGGCAAAAGCCAGCATTTATTGCCCATCCACCTTCTTGCGGTGACGGTACTCCCACTGTGCTGTTAGGGAGGGAGTTTCAGGATTTTGACCGAGGTACGATGAAGGAACGGCGATATTTTCCCCAAGTCAGGATGGTGTGTAACTTGGAGGGGAACTTGCAGGTGATGGTGTTCCCATGTGCTTGCTGCCCTTGTCCTTCTAGGTGGTAGAAATCACAGGTTTGGAAGGTGCTATCGAAGAAGCCTTGGCGAGTTGCTGCAGTGCATCTTGTAGATCGTACAACCTGCAGCCACGGTGCACCATCCCAGGATGTTGATGGTGGAGGATTCGGTGATGGTAATGCCATTGAATGTCAAGGGTGGTTAGATTCTCGCTTGTTGGAGATGGTCATTGCCTGGCACTTGTGTGATGCGAATGTTACTTGCCACTTACCAGCCCAAGCCTGAATGTCGTCCAGGTCTCGCTGCATGCGGGCATGGACTGCTCCATTATCTGAGGAGTTGCGAATGGAACTGAACATTGTGCAGTCATCAGCGAACATCCCCACTTCTGATCTTCTGATGCAAGGAAGATCATTGTTGAAACAGCTGAAGATGGGAGCAGAAAGTTGTAAAGGGACATGGATAGATTAGGTGAGAGGGAAAAACTGGCACATAAAGGTCAATGTAGAAATGTGTGAGGTCATCTACTTTGGACCCAAGAAAGATAGATCAGTGTATTTTCTAAATGGTGAGAAGCTGGAACTGAATGAACAGGGAGATTGAAGGGTCCATATACAGAAATTACTAAATGCTAGTGGACAGGTACAAAAAATAATTTAGAAGACTAATGGAATGTTGCCCTTTATCTCACAAGGGCTGGAATACAAAGGGTGGAAGTTATGCTACAGCTACACAGAGCTCTGGTTAGACCCATCTGGTGTACTGAGAGCAGTTCTGGGCACTGTACCTCAGGAAGGAGATATTGTCCTTGGAGGAGGTGTAGCGCAGAAAAGGGTTTAATTATGAGGACAGGTTGCATAGGCTAGGCTTTTATTCTCTTGAATATAGAAAATTGAGGGGTGATCTAATTGAGGTGTTTAAGATATGAAAGAAGTTGATAGGGTAGATAGAGAAAAACTATTTCCTCTGATGGGGGAGTCCAGGAAGAGGGGGGCATAACCTTAAAATTAGAGCCAGGCCGTTTAGGGGTGATGTCAGGAAGCACTTCTTCATACTCAGGGTAGTGGAAATCTGGAACTCTCTCCCCAAAAAACCTGTTGAGACTCGGGGTCAGCTGATCATTTCAAAACTGAGATTGATAGATGTTTGTTCGGTAAAGTTTTGGTAACCGATCCAAGGTGGATAGATGGAGTTAAGATACAGATCAGCCATGATCTAATTGAGCGGTTCCCTGAAGTGCTGTGTATCTTCATAGCTCGGGTACTGACCTACCAGATCTACCATGGAGGATTGCCTTGCTCCTGAACTTCCATCACCATATCTGGCATTCTAAAGCCACCTCAATTGCAAAGACACCTTCTTAACATCTCCCACCCCCCCTCCGCCCCCTGCCCCCCACCTCAGCGGCTAGTAACTAGCTAGTTATCAGATGAGTGTCGCTCATGCGTTTAAGCTTTTGCTAAGTAGACAGCAAGTATTAAGAGCTGCTAACAGCAGCAGAACTCATGGTTAAAATGTATGATTGTGATGCCACCATCATCCTCACCACCACAGCACAGAAACACCACATACCCCATCAAACAGTGGCTCCATCAATTAGTGGTGCAGAAACAAAAGCAACTGAACTTCTGTAATTCAGTTATGGTCAGCACTGAGTGCATATATGAGCTTGTGTTCTCATGCCCAAACTCTGGGTAATATCTTCCAGCTGCTGTTGTCCCATTTCTCATCAGGTATGTGACAGACATCTGCTTCCATTATGGATCTCCGCAGGGCAGTTTGTAATATGCTGTCTAGCTAAATGTTTTACATATCCTAACTTGCCCATACTCTAATTCGTATCCAAGTCCCGTTTACCCATCACCACTGTGCTCGCTGCCCGACATTGGCTCCCAGTCCGGCAATGCCTCAATTTAAAAATTCTCATCCTCATTTTCAAATCCTTCCGTAGCCTTGCCCCTTCCTCTCTCTGTAACCTCCTCCAACCCTCTGAGAATTATGCACTCCTCAAATTCTGGCCTCTAGTGCATCCCCAACTGTCTTCGCACCACCATTGGTGCCTAGGCCCTAAGCTCTGGAACTCCCTCCCTAAACCTCTCCGCCTCGCTACCTCTCTCTCCTCCTTTAAGTCACTCCTTAAAACCTACCTCTTTGACCAAGCTTTTGGTCACCTGTCCTCATATTTTTATGTGACTCTGTATCAAATTTTATTTGATAGCGCTCCTGTGAAGCACATTGGGACATTTTTACTACATTATAAATGCGTTGTTTTTGTGTATCCAAGTCCAGCAGCATGTTGACTTAAAGGGGTTGGCCATGTAGGACTGAGCTGAGGTTATGACCAACTCAGGTTGTTTAATTCAGATATTTGTGAGGGGCTAGGACCAAAGGTATGTGAACAATGAGGCGGATTCTTCCTCCACCGTAGGCAGTGTTAGACCACCATAGGCTAGAGTTCTATCCCTGCAATCAATTTCCCTTTTTGACAGAAAGCCACCTCACAGCTTGGTCCTGGAGAGAGCTGTTCAGTTCCATGCATAAGAGTTCTGAACCGTGAAGGAAAACTGCTTGAACATATCTTCTGCACAACAAGCTTAGGCGGCATTAGGATTTTTATGTCCGTGAAGAAAGACAAGGAAGATCTGTGCCTGCTGTCCCTTCTCAGTGTTGCAACCAGCCTAGGAAGATGAGCTGATGCCCAAATTGTTAGAGGATAGGAGTTCTTATTTATAATTTACTCCTCAAATCAATAAGGTTCTTATATATTGAATATTAGATGTCACAGATTTATTCAGTATACAGTAGATGTACAAGTACTTAAACATACACTTTATAGGTAATTGAACCAGGGCTAATGATGGTTGGTTGGGATTCAAACATGTGACAGTTCTGAGCTCAGTATCTTAGGCCCATACGAATCCACATACAGACATCCAATTTTTATACATTTCTCTTGCTCCCTCCATGTGATAATCCACACAATCCAACGCATTACATAATTATATAATAGTTAAAATACAACTCCATATAATTGATTTACCCGTATCTTTGGGCCCAAGTTTCCACATGATTTGCGCCTGATTTTTAGGAGCAACTGGTGGAGAACGGACTATCTTAGAAATCGCAATTCTCCACATTTTTTTTTCTGCAGTTCTAGTGAGGTAGAACAGTTCTACTTTAGAACAGAATTTTTTCTTCAAAAGGGGGCGTGTCCGGCCACTGACGCCTGATTTGAAAGTTTCCACAGTGAAAACGTACTCCAAACTAAAGTAGAATGGAGCAAGTGAAGATTTTTGTAGAACTGAAAAAACCTGTTCTACACATTAAAAAATCAGGCGCAGGTTATAAATTAGGCGTCCAGAACGAGGTTGGGGGGAGGAGGGGGGGAAGGGAACTCATTAAATTCGACAATAAATCCTTATTTATACTTCTACAAATATTATACAAATAAATCCAACCTGAATAAACATTTATAAGCAAAGAAAAGATTAAATAAACCATCTTCCTACCTGTGTGAAAGTGTTTCAGCCATCGTTCGAAGGAAACCGCCGTTTGTTGCCGCGCAGGGGAGGGAGGGAGGGGAAGGAGACAGTGAGAAGGGAAGCCTCAATGCTGATGTGCTGATGGCAATGTGATTTTATTAAAAAATGTTCAAAAATTAAACAGCTACAAAGAATTACAAAAATGGCCGAGTGCCAATGTTTTTTTTCACACTGAGCATGCGCGAACGCTCCAACGCGCAGCGCAGCGTTGCCAGCAGGAAAAAAAATAATTTAAATGGTACCCGCCCCCTCCCACTTACAAAATCGGCGCGAGTGTAGGCTCCGCCCCCCTGGGCGCCGCGCCAAACAGACAAGGAGCTGCAAAGCGCTCGAGAATAGCGCGTTTTTTTTCTGCCGCCGTTTTAGGCGCGGAAAATGGGCGCCCAGCTCGGAGGGGCGCCCGTTTTTTATCCTGTGGAAACTTGGGCCCAATACCTCTAGTTTTAATGAGTTATTTTTCCATATACCGGTGCAACTCCCCTACTTTGCTATCTTATCGATAGTTTCACTTTTGTTACATATAATTGTTATTCCACCAAGTGAAACTTTTAATTGTAAGTCTGTCTTTAATTCAGTACCATTTTGTAGTAGTTAACCCAAATGTTTTCCTTTGCAGAACCAACTGTTTTTTTCTGCACTTGTTATCAATTGATTAAAGTTCTCTGAAATATATAAATCAGTATTCCCTGGCATACCTTTTAATTAGGGTTACCGTGGAGCAGCGTGGCGGCCCCGATCTGCGAGAGACCATCAGCGGCAGGTCAGGGCCATAAAAGGAGCGGCGAGCGTCGGCCATGGACAGTGTAGTGGCGTACCACTGCAAGTTACAGCATGAGCTGGTCCGGCTGTGAAGAGGACGACTAGATTGGACGTCACCAAAATCCAGGTCGCTGATTGGAGCGTGGGCAGGTACAGCAGGAGCGGCGAGATCGGGGCGAAGGAGTGGTGAGAGATTGTAGAGCAACATGATCGGAGCCCAGAAGAGGCGTGAGTCTGGGACCCAGAAGAGGCGAGGGCCCAGGGGCAGCACGGGCCAGCCCACACTGCGATATATGTACACACTAGGTCCGTGCAGCAGAGCTGGTCTCCTGGTTAATCCTTGCCACTGGACCAAGACCTAGCTCTAACAAGCCACGCACAGGCATCTTCCACCCTTCAATATGCAGTTTGGGACCTGGAATATTAGATCCTTCATTGAAACACCTGTGAACTCATCCCTTTTTGGCATGGAAGCAAGTTATCCTCAATACGAGGGACCGCCTAAGAGAGTGAAGAGAAGAAACTGAACTGACCATTGCTTTAAGGTCTGTCTTGAATCAATAGCCCAGTGGTATTTTAAATTGACTTAAAGGGGTCGACCATTTCGGACTGAGATGAGGTGAAATTTCTTCGCTCAGAGGGTGGTGAATCTTTGGAATTCTCTACCCCAGAGGGCTGTGGAGGCTCAGACTTTGAGTATATTCAAGACAGAGATCGATAGATTTTTGGACTCTAAGGGAATGAAGGAATATGGGGATCAGGCTGGAAAGTGGAATTGAGGTCAAAGATCAGCCATGATCTTATTTAATGGCGGAGTAGGCTCGAGGGGCTGTATGATAGATTGGGAGGATTCATTAAAAGGCATGACGGTGGATAGGCAATGGCTAATATTTAAGGAACGAATGCATGAATTAGCCTGACATTGGTGGTGGGGAAAATGTTGGAATCAATTATTAAGGATGAAATAGCAGCACATTTGGAAAGCAGTGACAGGATCGGTCCAAGTCAGCATGGATTTATGAAAGGGAAATCATGCTTGACAAATCTTCTGGAACTTTTTGAGGATGTAACTAGTAGAGTGGACAAGGGATAATAAGTGGTGTATTTGGACTTTCAAAAGGCTTTTGACAAGGTCCCACACAAGAGATTGGTGTGCAAAATCAAAGCACATGGTATTGGGGGTAATATACTGACGTGGATAGAGAACTGGTTGGCAGACAGGAAGCAGAGAGTCGGGATAAACCGGTTCTTTTTAGAATTGCAGGCAGTGACTAGTGGAGTGCCGCAGGGCTCAGTGCTGGGACCCCAGCTATTTACAATATACATCAATGATTTGGATGAAGGAATTGAGTGTAATATCTCCAAGTTTGCAGATGACACTAAACTGGGTGGCGGTGTGAGCAGTGAGGGGGACGCTAAGAGGCTGCAGGGTGACTTGGACAGGTTAGGTGAGTGGGCAAATGCATGGCAGATGCAGAATAATGTGGATAAATGTGAGGTTATCCACTTTGGGGGCAAAAACGCAAAGACAGAATATTATCTGAATGGTGGCAGATTAGGAAAAGGGGAGGTGCAACGAGACCTTGGTGTCATGGTTCATCAGTCATTGAAAGTTGGCATACAGAAAGCAAGCGGTGAAGAAGGCAAATGGTATGTTGGCCTTCATAGCTAGGGGATTTGAGTATAGGAGCAGGGAGGTCTTACTGCAGTTGTACAGGGCCTTGGTGAGGCCTCACCTGGAATATTGTGTTCAGTTTTGGTCTCCTATTCTGAGGAAGGACGTTCTTGCTATTGAGAGAGTGCAGCAAAGGTTCACCAGATTCCCAGGATGGTTGGACTGACATATGAGGAGAGATTGGATCAACTGGGCCTTTATACATTGGAGTTTAGAAGGATGAGAGGGGATCTCATAGAAACATACAAGATTCTGATGGGATGGGACAGGTTAGATGTGAGTAGATTGTTCCTGATGTTGGGGAAGTCCAGAACCAGGGGACACAGTCTTAGGGTAAGGGGTAGGCCATTTAGGACGGAGATGAGGAGAAACTTCTTCACTCAGAGAGTTGTTAACCTGTGGAAGTCCCTGCCGCAGAGAGTTATTGATGCCAGTTCGTTGGATATATTCAAGAGGGAGTTAGATATGGCCCTTACGGCTAAGGGGATCAAGGGGTATGGAGAGAAAGCAGGAAAGGGGTATTGAGGTGAATGATCAGCCATGATCTTATCGAATGGTGGTGCAGGCTCAAAGGGCCGAATGGCCTATTCCTGCACTTATTTTCTATGTTTCTATATTAACAGTTAAACATTCCTTTCTGGCGTAAGAACACAAAAGGAAAAGTGGCCCAACCATAGCTAACAAAAGAAATTAAGGATAGTATTAGATCCAAAGATGCCAGAAAAAGTAGCAAGCCTGAGGATTGGGAGCAGTTTAGAATTCAGCAAAAAAGGACCAAGAGATTGATTAAGAGGGGAAAAATAGAGTATGAGAGTAAATTTGCAAGGAACATAAAAACCGACTGCAAAAGTTTCTACAAGTACGTAACAAGAAAAACATTAGCGAAGACAAATGTAGGTCCTTTACAGACTAAAATAGGAGAATTTGTAATGGGGAACAAGGAAATGACAGAACAAATAAACAAATACTTTGGTTCTGTCTTCACGGAAGAGGACACAAATAACGTCTCAGAAATGCTAGGGAACCAAGGGTCAAGTGAGCAAGAGGAATTAAAGGAAATGATAATTAGTAAGAAAATAGTGTTGAAGAAACTAATGGGACTGAAGGCCACAAAATCCCCAGGGCCTGATGATCTGGATCCCAGAGTACTAAAAGAGGTAGCCATGGAAATAGTAGATGCATTAGTTGTCATCTTTCAAAATTGTATAGATTATGGATCAGTTCCTGCAGATTGGAGGGTGGCAAATGTAACCCCACTATTTAAAAAAGGAGGGAGAGAGAAAACGGGGAACTACAGACCGGTTAGCCTGACATCAGTAGTAGGGAAAATGCTGGAGTCTATTATAAAGGATGTGATAACGGCACACTTAGATAATATCAACGGGATTAGACAAAGTCAACATGGATTTATGAAAGGAAAATCATGTTTGACAAACCTACTGGAATTTTTTTGAAGATGTAACTGATAAAATAGATAAGGGAGAACCAGTGAATGTAGTGTATTTGGATTTTCAGAAAGCCTTTGATAAAGCTCCACATAAAAGGTTAGTGTGCAAAATTAAAGCACATAGGATTGGGGGTAATGTATTGGTATGGATTGAAAATTGGAAACAGAGTAGGAATAAACAGGTCTTTTTCGGGGTGGTGGGCAGTGACTAGTGGGGTACCACAGGGATCAGTGTTTGGGCCCCAGCTATTCACAATATATATAAATGATTTGGATGAGGGAATCAGATGTAATATTTCCAAGTTTGCTGACACCACAAAACTAACTAAATGTGAAGTTATCCACTTTGATAGGAAAAACATAAGGACAAAGTATTATTTAAATGGTGATGGCTTGGGAAGTGTCGATGTACAGAGGGACCTGGGTGTCCTTGTACATCAATCATTGAAAGCAAACATGCAGGTGCAGCAAGCAGTTAGGAAAGCAAATAGTATGTTGGCCTTCATTGCAAGAGGATTTGAGTACAGAAACAAGGATGTCTTACTACAGTTATACAGGGCCTTGGTGAGACCGCACCTGGAGTATTGTGTGCAGTTTTGGTCTCCTTACCTAAGAAAGGATATACTTGCCATAGAGGGAGTGCAGCGAAGGTTCACCAGACTGATTCCTGGGATGGCAGGACTGTGGTATGAGGAGAGATTGGGTTGACTAGGCCTGTATTCACTAGAGTTTAGAAGAATGAGAGGGAATCTCATTGAAACGTATAAAGTTCTGACTGGGTTGGATAGACTGGATGCGGGGAGGATGTTTCCCCTGGCTGGGAAGTCTAGAACAAGGAGTCACAGTCTCAGGATAGAAAATTTAGGACCGAGATGAGGAGAAAAGCACCAGACCCCGTAATTGTGTAGAATTACACTGCGCTTTTTTTTGTAATGTTAATGTTGGGGATAGGAGCACTTTCCATTTGAACCACTCCAGCAACAGCATCAAATACTCCCAAATTAGATACTAAGATGCAAAACAACCTACTCCCCAACAATGTGTCTCAGCACCTCCCTCAGAACACCACTACTGCACCAGTGTGGCATGTTTCCACTTTGAGTGAAATTGTCAATTTACTATCCAATAGGGTTGAACATAAAGCTTTCCAAACCTTACAACTGTGACTACACTTCAAAAGTACTATATTGATTGATAAGCGCTTTGGGAGGTCGTGAGATGACTCACGCTATATATAAATGCAAGTTCTTTCTTTTAATTAAACACAAATTTTTGCTGTCCAATTTATATAATTAAAATTTATATAATAAAAATTTATCGAAAATGTCCTTAAAACCTGAGGTGTACAGTACAAAAAGCTGGGCAGATAGCAAACCTAACTCGAATGCAACTACAGACTTTCCTCTAGTAGGGCATTTTGTAGCACAATCAATGTGAATAGTTATTCAGTGCCTTGCAAAGTAATGGGAAAGAGACCTGGTAAAGTTCACTCCAGATAGGTAACTTTAACGTTACAGTTACGTACAATCACTGATATAAAAGCAAAATACTGTGGATGCTGGAAATCTGAAATAAAAACCAAAAATACTGGAAATGCTCAGCAGGTCAAGCAGCATTTGTGAAGGGAGAACCAGAGTTAGCGTTTCAGGAACACCTCTGTTCAGTCCTCAAATGTGACCCCGAGCTTCCGATCGCCTGTCACTTTAATTGTCTGCTCCACTCGCACTCTGACCTCGGTCTCCTACGCTGTTCCAATGAAACTCAACGTAAGCTCGAGGAACAGCACCTCATCTTTCAATTAGGCACTTTACAGTCTTCTGGACTCAACATCGAGTTCAACAATTTCAGACCATAACCTTCGGCCGGCAGCTGTCCTATGATTGTCCTATTCCCAGTTACATCTCCTCTAGACCATCTTTTGTTTCTTTACTTGTCCAGATTACCTCCCCCTTTTGTCATTCAATCTCTCTGGCCTTGCACCCTATCACAGACCTTCCACTTTGTTTTTTCCTCCCCTTCCCCCTTTTCATGCCTCTTTACTTGCTTAAAACCTGTTACATTTCTAACATTTTTCAGTTCTGGTGAAAGGTCATGGACTTGAAATGATAACTCTGTTTTTTTTCTCCACAGATACTGACCGACTTGATGAATATTTTCAACATTTTCTATCACAGATATCTCTATTTCAACGAGAAAATTACATCACATATTTATCCAGGACATACTGCTGACATAAGATACAGATTCAAAACAAAAATACAAACTCACCTACTGCCTACTGGCAATGACACTGTTTAGTGTCGCTCTAAACCATGCAGACCAAACAGTCCCAGGCTCAACCGCTGGTCTGTGTAATGTTAGACAATTCCTACAAGACTGTTTGCTCTGAATCCGCATAACCGCAGCATAACTAAAACAGCCTTTTTCTACCTCTGTAACATTGCCCATCTCCACCCTTGCCTCAGCTCATCTGCTGCTGAACATAAGAACATAAGAATTAGGAACAGGAGTAGGCCATTTAGCCCCTCGTGCCTGCTCCGCCATTCAAAAAGATCATGGCTGATCTGGCCATGGACTCAGTTCCACTTACCCGCCCGCTCCCCATAACCCTTAATTCCCTTATTGGTTAAAAATCTATCTATCTGTGATTTGAATACATTCAATGAGCTAACCTCAACTGCTTCCTTGGGCAGAGAATTCCACAGATTCACAACCCTCTGGGAGAAGAAATTCCTTCTCAATTTGGTTTTAAATTGGCTCCGCCGTATTTTGAGGCTGTGCCCCCTAGTTCTAGTCTCCCCGACCAGTGGAAACAACCTCTCTGCCTCTATCCTGTCTATCCCTTTCATTATTTTAAATGTTTCTATAAGATCACCCCTCATCCTTCTGAACTCCAATGAGTAAAGACCCAGTCTACTCAATCTATCATAAGGTAACCCCCTCATCTCCGGAATCAGCCTAGTGAATCATCTCTGTACCCTCTCCAAAGCCAGTATATCCTTCCTTAAGTAAGGAGACCAAAACTGCACGCAGTACTCCAGGTGCGGCCTCACCAATACCCTGTATAGTTGCAGCAGGTTCTCCCTGCTTGTACTCCATCCCTCTCGCAATGAAGGCCAACATTCCATTCACCTTCCTGATTACCTGCTGCACCTGCAAACTAACTTTTTGGGGATTCATGCACAAGAACCCCCAGGTCCCTCTGCACCGCAGCATGTTGTAATTTCTCCCCATTCAAATAATATTCCCTTTTACTGTTTTTTTTTCCAAGGTGGATGACCTCACATTTTCCAACATTGTATTCCATCTGCCAAACCTTAGCCCATTCGCTTAACCTATCTAAATCTCTTTGCAGCCTCTCTGTGTCCTCTACACAACCAGCTTTCCCACTAATCTTTGTGTCATCTGCAAATTTTGTTACACTACACTCTGTCCCCTCATCCATGCCTTTGTTACCTCTAGACTTGACTATTCCAACGCACTCCTGGCTGGTCTCCCACATTCTACCCTACGTAAACTCGAGGTCATCTAAAACTCAGCTGCCCGTGTCCTAACTCACACCAAGTCTCGCTCACCCATCACCCCCTGTGCTTGCTGACCTATGTTGGTTTCTGGTTCAGCAACGCCTCGATTTCAAAATTCTCATCCTTGATTTCAAATCCCTCCATGGCCTCCCTATCTCTATAATCTCCTCCAGCCCCACAACCCTCCCGCCGAGATGTCTGCATTCTCTAATTCTGCCCTCTTGAGCATCCCTGATTATAATCACGCAACCATTGGTGGCAGTGTCTTCTGTTGCCTAGGCCCCATGCTCTGGAACTCCCTCCCTAAACCGCTCCGCCTCTTTACCTCTCTTTCCTCCTTCAAGATGCTCCTTAAAACCTACCTCTTTGACCAAACTTTTGGTCACCTGCCCTAATTTCTCCTTATGTGGGTCAGTGTCAAATTTTTTAAAAATCTCATAATATTCCTGTAAAGTTCCTTGAGACCTTCTACGATGTTAAAGGCACTATATAAATACAAGTTGTTGTTGTTTTTGTTGTTGTTAAATGTTTGAACATTCCACAATCAGCAAGATTTGTAAAACATGGGTCACAACTGTCCTGATTTCAATGTTTAACTTGTGCAATACAAAATATAAAAATGTAAGTTTGTAAAACATAAAATATTAAAGTCCATAAAAGTGCAGAATTGTGTAATTTAACAAAATCAAAGTGTTCTTTGCAACTGCTTCAGATTGAGTTGATTTTTTTTTGTGAGCTGCAGTTAAGATAAGGGGGATCAGTTAATTGATTTGCCACTGGTTATGATTAGGCTAAACTGAATTGGGTTGGATCAGGTTGAGTGAATTTGTTTTTTGTAGGTTACAGTTGCGTTGAGTGTAGAGGGGTCCGGGTTCCACGTTTTTATTGCATGTGAGAGGTTGCAGCCCCTCTTCCAATATTTGAAGGGGCTGTTCCTCAAATTCTGGTTGCACTTCAGTCCCACACTCCTGATCTTTGGGCACCCTGTGCGGAGGGGAGGGGAGCGGGCAGGTCGGAAGGCCTCCTCGTAGGACTGCTCCTGGGCACGGCCAAGGTGGCCATCAGCCGGTCCAGGCAGCGGGCGGTTGAGGGGGTCGTTCAGCCCGACTGCCTGCCTCTCTTCCGCGGTTACATCCGAGCCAGCATGTCCCTGGAGATGGAGCACGCGGTGTACGCTCGCGGCCTTCCCCAAGAGATGGGCACCAGAGGGACTGGAGTGCATCATCACCCCCGACAACCAAATTTTGATTTGATCTGTTAATGTCTAAAGTTTAATTTGTCCATGTTTGTCAGTTTTAGTGCCCCCCCCCTCCCCTTTTAGCCAGGGGGCACTTTTATAATTTGTGTTTCTGTGCTCTCAAAAAATAATTAAAAAAAAACAAAAAAGGGGCACTTGAAAAGTTTTGGAGTATGCCCCCACCCCCCGCCCCTTTAATCAGGTTAGGTGAGTGGGCAAATACATGGCAGATGCAGTATAATGTGGATAAATGTGAGGTTATCCACTTTGGGGGCAAAAACACAAAGGTAGAATATTATCTGAATGGTGGCAGATTAGGAAAAGGGGAGGTGCAACGAGACCTTGGTGTCATGATTCATCAGTCATTGAAGGTTGGCATGCAGGTACAGCAGGCGGTGAAGGCGGCAAATGGTATGTTGGCCTTCATAACTAGGGGATTTGAGTATCGGAGCAGGGAGGTCTTACTGCAGTTGTACAGGGCCTTGGTGAGGCCCCACCTGGAATATTGTGTTCAGTTTTGGTCTCCTAATCTGAGGAAGGACATTCTTGCTATTGAGGGAGTGCAGCGAAGGTTCACCAGACTGATTCCTGCAATAGCAGGACTGACATATGAGGAGAGACTGGATCGACTGGGCCTGTATTCACTGGAGTTTAGAAAGATGAGAGGGGATCTCATAGAAACATATAAAATTCTGATGGGACTGGACAGGTTAGATGCAGGAAGAATGTTCCCGATGTTGGGGAAGTCCAGAACCAGGGGACATAGTCTTAGGATAAGGGGTAAGCCATTCAGGACTGAGATGAGGAGGAACTTCTTCACTCAGAGAGTTGTTAACCTGTGGAATTCCCTGCCGCAGAGATCTGTTGATGCCAGTTCATTGGATATATTCAAGAGGGAGTTAGATATGGCCCTTGCGGCTAAAGGGATCAAGGGGTATGGAGAGAAAGCAGGAACGGGGTACTGAAGGAATGATCAGCCATGATCTTATTGAATGGTGGTGCAGGCTCGAAGGGCCGGATGGCCTACTCCTGCACCTAGTTTCTATGTTTTCTAAAGTATTACAACAAAATAATTGCGGTTGATTTGAGCATTGGTTGAGGGACTGACAATTGACACAGCAGGCGTCCCTGCATTGGGCTATTGACAACGTACCATTTAGGGTTTGGAAACCGCTATTGACAATGCCGATGTCACTATACGTGTCCTTTGATTGGGTTCAACTGAATTAGGCTGTGTGAGATTGACTGGGTTATGGTAGTGTCAGCTGTGGCTCAGTGGGCAGCACACTTGCCTCTGAGTCAGAACGTTCAACTCCCACTCCAGAGACTAGGGCACAAAAATCCAGGCTGAGGGAGTGCTGCACTGTCGGATGTGTCGTCTTTTTGCCTTTGAGTCCTGCGCGGAGGGGTTTCCTGTACGGGCTGCTCCTGCACACTCTCAACTTTGCCATCCTCGTCTGCCGTCCGGACATGCCATGGCGTACCATCTTGCCGTCCGGAGGAGGCGGGGTCCCCAATGGAGTGCACTCTACGCGGGAGTCCTCCCACTATTTATCGGGGACTTGGCCTGGAGGGTGGTGCACGGAGCAGTCCCGTGCAACAAATTTTTAAGCCGGTTCACGGGCTCCCAGGCCGCCTGCAATTTCTGCGGTCTTTATGGAGTGTGTGAGGTTGCAGCCCCTGTTCCATTATTTAAAGGGGCTGCTCCTCAATTTCTGGTTGCACTTCAGTCCCACACTCCTGATCTTTGGGCACCCTGTGCGGAGGGGAGCTGGTAGGTCCGAGGGCCTCCTCATAGGACAGCTCCTGGGCACGGCCAAGGGTGCCATCAGCCGGTCCAGGTAGCGGGCGGTCAAGGGGGTCGTTCAGCCTGACTGCCTGCCTCTCTTCCGCGCCTACATCCGGGCCAGGGTGTCCTTAGAGATGGAGCACGCGGTGTCCACCGGTACGTTCGCGGCCTTCCGTGAGAGGTGGGCGCCGGAGGGACTGGAGTGCATCGTCACCCCCGGCAACCAAATTTTAATTTGATTTTATATGTTTTAAAGTTTAATTTGTTTTAATTGCCAGGTTCTTAGTGTCCCCCTCCCCTTTTATAGGGGGCACTTGTAAAATATATGGTTTTAATGCCCCCCAAAAAATCACAAAAAACCCCAAAAAAACATTTATTAGAAAAAGGGGCAGTTAAGTGTCTGGAGTGTCCCCCAGATCGGGGGGCACTTGATCTAATATTTATTTTGTTCCCCCCCAAAAGAGTTGACTAGGTTATGGTTTCTGTAGGCTGGAGATGAATTGAGTAAAGGTCAGTGGGCTTGGTTTACCCTGGCTGGGTTTAACTGAATGGAGTTGCGTGAGGATGAGAGTGGTTTTGGTTTTTATAAACTGTAGTTGAAAAAAAAAATTGGATTGCTACAGCATCTTTCACAAGCTCAGGATGTCCCAAAGCGCTACAGCCAATTAAGTACTTTTGAAATGTAGTCACTTTTGTAATGTAGGAAACCCGACAGCCAATTTTCACACAGCAAACTCCCACAAACAGCAATGTGATAATGACCAGATAACCTTTTTTCAGTGATGTTAATTGAGGGATAAATATTGGCCAGTACACCAGGGAGAACTCCACTTCTCTTCTTCGAAATAATGCCACGTGATCTTGAGAGAGCAGACGAAGCCTCGGATTAACGTCTCATCCGAAAGTCGGCACCTCCAACAGTGCAGCGCTCTCTCAGTGTTGGGAGTGTCGGCCTAGATTTATGTGCTCAAGTCTCTGGAGTGGGACTTGAACGCACAGGGGCTACCAGTGCCAGAGTGCCACCACTGAGTCATGGCTGACACAGTTGAGCAGAGTCAGTGAGCCGGGTCTATCCTATGGGTTTGGTTTTAGACTGTAGTTGGGCAGTCAGTGGCCTGATTTTCTGGGTTGGGTTTACCGGGGTTGTTTTATGGACTGTCAGTGGCTGGTTTACCCTGGCTGGGTTTGGTTTGGTTTATAGGCTGTATTTGAGCAGTAAGTGATCCGGTTTACCAGGTTTGGTTTTATTGACTGTCAGTGGCTGGTTTACCCTGGCTGGGTTTGGTTCATAGACTGTACTGGAGTAGTCAGTGGGCCGGGTTTACCCCGGTACGGTGTACCGGGTTGGGTTTGCCATTTTGTTTTATGCACTGTATTTGAGTGGTCAGTGGCCGGGTTTACCAGGTTGGTCAGTGGCCGGGTTTACCGGGTATTTGAGCAACAGTGGCCAGGTATTTAAGCGGTCAGTGGCCGGGTTTAACGGGTATTTGAGCGGTCAGTGGCTGGGTTTACCAGTCGGTCAGTGGCCGGGTTTACCGGGTACTTGAGCGGTCAGTGGCCGGGTTTACCAGGTTGGCCAGTGGCCGGGTTTACCGGCTCGGTCAGTGGCCAGGTTTACCGGGTTTTTGAGCGGTCAATGGCCGGGTTTACCGGGTCGGTCAGTGGTTGGGTTTACCGGGTATTTGAGTGGTCAGTGGCCGGGTTTACCGGTCGGTCAGTGACCGGGTTTACCGGGTATTTGAGTGGTCAGTGACTGGGTTTACCGGGTCGGTCAGTGGCCGGGTTTACCGGGTATTTGAGTGGTCAATGGCCGGGTTTACTGGGTCGGTCAGTGGCCGGGTTTACCGGGTATTTGAGTGGTCAGTGGCCGGGTTTACCGGGTATTTGAGCGGTCAGTGGCCGGGTTTACCGGGTATTTGAGCGGTCAGTGGTCGGGGTTACCGGGTATTTAAGCGGTCAGTGGCCGGGTATTTAAGCGGTCAGTGGCCGGGTTTACCGGTCGGTCAGTGGCTGGGTTTAGCGGATATTTGAGCGGTCAGTGGCCGGGTTTACCTGGTCGGTCAGTGGCCGGATTACCGGATATTTGAGCGGTCAGTGGCCGGGTTTACCGGGTATTCGAGCAGTCAGTGGCCGGGTTTACCGGTTAGTCAGTGGCCGGGTTTACCGAGTATTTGAGTGGTCAGTGGCCGGGTTTACCAGATCGGTCAGTGGCCGGGTTTACCGGTCGGTCAGTGGCCGGGTTTACCGGGTATTTGAGCGGTCAGTGGCTGGGTTTACCGGGTATTTGAGCGGTCAGTGGCCGGGTTTACCGGTCGGTCAGTGGCCGGGTTTACCGGGTATTTGAGCGGTCAGTGGCCTGATTTCCGGGTTGATCAGTGGCCGGGTTTACCGGGTATTTGAGCGGTCAGTGGCCGGGTTTACCGGGTATTTGAGTGGTCAGTGACTGGGTTTACCGGGTCGGTCAGTGGCCGGGTTTACCAGGTATTTGAGCGGTCAGTGGCCGGGTTTACCTGGTATTTGAGCGGTCAGTTGCCGGGTTTACCGGTCGGTCAGTGGCCGGCTTAACCGGGTATTTGAGCGGTCAGTGGCCGGGTTTACCGGGTCGGTCAGTGGCCCGGTTTACCGGGTATTTGAGCGGTCAGTGGCCGGGTATACCGGGTCGGTCAGTGGCCGGGGTTACCGGGTCGGTCAGTGGCCGGGTTTACCGGGTATTTGAGCGGTCAGTGGCCGGGTTTACCGGGTCGGTCAGTGGCCTGGTTTACCGGGTATTTGAGCGGTCAGTGGCCGGGTTTACCGGGTCAGTCAGTGGCCGGGGTTACCGGGTCGTCAGTGGCCGGGTTTACCGGGTATTTGAGTGGTCAGTGGCCGGGTTTACCGGGTATTTGAGCGGTCAGTGGCCGGGTTTACCGGGTACTTGAGCGGTCAGTGGCCGGGTTTACCAGGTTGGCCAGTGGCCGGGTTTACCGGCTCGGTCAGTGGCCAGGTTTACCGGGTTTTTGAGCGGTCAATGGCCGGGTTTACCGGGTCGGTCAGTGGTTGGGTTTACCGGGTATTTGAGTGGTCAGTGGCCGGGTTTACCGGTCGGTCAGTGACCGGGTTTACCGGGTATTTGAGTGGTCAGTGACTGGGTTTACCGGGTCGGTCAGTGGCCGGGTTTACCGGGTATTTGAGTGGTCAATGGCCGGGTTTACTGGGTCGGTCAGTGGCCGGGTTTACCGGGTATTTGAGTGGTCAGTGGCCGGGTTTACCGGGTATTTGAGCGGTCAGTGGTCGGGGTTACCGGGTATTTAAGCGGTCAGTGGCCGGGTATTTAAGCGGTCAGTGGCCGGGTTTACCGGTCGGTCAGTGGCTGGGTTTAGCGGATATTTGAGCGGTCAGTGGCCGGGTTTACCGGGTCGGTCAGTGGCCGGATTACCGGATATTTGAGCGGTCAGTGGCCGGGTTTACCGGGTATTCGAGCAGTCAGTGGCCGGGTTTACCGGTCAGTCAGTGGCCGGGTTTACCGGGTATTTAATCGGTCAGTGGCCAGGGTTACCGGGTCGGTCAGTGGCCGGGTTTACCGGTTATTTGAGTGGTCAGTGGCCGGGTTTACCGGGTTTTTAAGCGGTCAGTGGCCAGAGTTACCGGGTCGGTCAGTGGCCGGGTTTACCGGTTATTTGAGTGGTCAGTGGCCGGGTTTACCGGGTTTTTAAGCGGTCAGTGGCCAGGGTTACCGGGTCGGTCAGTGGCCGGGTTTACCGGGTATTTGAGTGGTCAGTGGCTGGGTTTACCGGTCGGTCAGTGGCCGGGTTTACCGGGTTTTTAAGCGGTCAGTGGCCAGGGTTACCGGGTCGGTCAGTGGCCGGGTTTACCGGGTTTTTAAGCGGTCAGTGGCCGGGTTTACCGTGTATTTAAGCGTTCAGTAACCAGGCCCCGCGGTGCTCCGGAAGTGGTTGCCACAGTGACGGGGAAGATGGCGGCGGGTTCCACGTCTCTCGGAGGCCGCGGCAGCGCGAGTCTTTCCATGGACTTTCTGGAGGGACTGACGGAGATCGCGGAGCTGCAGGAGGCCTACAGCAAGCTGTGCAGCGAGGAGGTACGGTACGGTACGGCCAGGAGAGACAGGGCCCGCCGGGGAGGCGAGGGAGTGGAAGGCAGCACCCTCCGGGACAGGCTGGGGCCGGGAGAGGGGCAGGGGAGGACGGAGACCGCGGTGGGGGAGGATAGGTGAGGCCCCAATAACAAATGTCAGCGTTTTAAACTCACTGAGACATATCGGTGGAGATTGCGGCCTTCCAAATCATCCTTTACACTCTCTCTAAATCTATCTATCTATCTCTATATAAAATCACACACGTGTATGTGTTTATATATAATATGTCATTGCAACAACAACTTGTATTTATATAGCACCTTTAACGCAGTGAAATGTCCCAAGGCGCCTCACAGGAGTATGTGATAAAAATTTGACACCGAGCCGCATAAGTGACCAAAAGCTTGTTCAAAGGGGTATGTTTTAAAGAGCGTCTTGAAGGAGGAAAGAGAGATGGAGAGGTTTGCAGGTTTATGCTTAATACATGTAAACCATCCATGGATATATCGATAATGCTACTTTGAAAATAAGTGTATATAACGTGTGTATGAGTGTATATAAGACTTATTTATACAGCACCTTTCACGACCTCAGCATGGCTAAAAAGCTTCACAGCCAATTAAGTATTTTATGAAATATCACTGTTGTAATATAGGAAATGCAGCAGCCAACTTGTGCACAGCAATGTCCCACAAACAGTTGTTAAATAAATGACTTAACTATTTTAGGTATTGGTAGAGGGTTAAATGTTATCCAGCACTGGGGAGGACTCTTCTGCTGTCCTTCGAATAGATTTATTGCGTTCACCTGAGAGAGCAGATGGGGCCTCGGGTTAATGTCTCATTCGAACGACGGCACCTCGGAGCGTCTGGAGCGTCTGCCTGGATTATGGGCTCAACTCTGTGGCGTGGGACTTGAACCCACGACCTTCTGTACAAGTATTGTTTCTTGTTCAAGCAATATTCTTGTAGCAATACAGGTACAACATTTATGCAGAAGATTCAAAAGAGACGGTTTGGGCACGTTTCACAAACTGAAACAGCTAGAAATACCTTTCATGGAACAAGAAGCCAAGGAAGATTTAGGAAGTGCTGGATTGATGATGCCAAAAGTGATGTCAAGGAAAGGGATACAGATAGAAACATAGAAAATAGGTGCAGTAGTAGGCCATTCGGCCGTTCAGCCCTTCGAGCCTGCATCACCATTCAATAAGATCATGGCTGATCATTCCCTCAGTACCCCTTTCCTGCTTTCTCTCCATACTCCTTGATCCCCTTAACCATAAGGGCCATATCTAACTCCCTCTTGAATATATCCAATGAACTGGCATCAACAACTCTCTGCGGCAGGGAATTCCACAGGTTAACAACTCTCTGAGTGAAGAAGTTTCTCCTCATCTCAGTCCTAAATGGTCTACCCCTTATCCTTAGACTGTGTCCCCTGGTTCTGGACTTCCCCAACATCGGAAGCATTCTATCCGCATCTAACCTGTCCCGTCCCGTCAGAATCTTGTATGTTTCTATGAGATCCCCTCTCATCCTTCTAAACTCCAATGTATAAAGGCCCAGGGATCCAGTCTCTCCTCATATGTCAGTCCAGCCATCCTGGGAATCAGTCTGTTGAACCTTCGCTGCACTCCCTCAATTGCAAGAACGTCCTTCCTCAGATTAGGAAACCAAAACTGAACACAATATTCCAGGTGAGGCCTCACCAAGGCCCTGTCCAACTGCAGTAAGACCTCCCTGCTCCTATACTCAAATCCCCTAGCTATAAAGTTCAACATACTATTTGCTGCCTTCATCGCCTGCTGTACCTGTATGCCAACTTTCAATGACTGATGAACCATGACACCCAGGTCTCATTGCACCTCCCCTTTTCCTAATTTCCGCCATTCAGATAATCTGTCTTTGCGTTTTTGCCCCCAAAGTGGATAACCTCACATTTATCCACATTATACTGCATCTGCCATGCATTTGCCCACTCACCTAACCTGTCCTGAAGCAGCCAGGCTGGTTCAGAACCACAACAATGGAGTGAATTCATTGGGCCCCATCGTCACTGCTGGGTTGCTGGGAATTATATATATATGTGTGTGTGTGTGTGTGTGTGTGTGTGTGTGTGTGTATAATATATATTATACCTCCTTCAGAGTGTCAGTGCAACCTTCGGACACCTGAGGAAAAGAGTGTTTGAAGACCAAGATCTCAAACTTGGCACCAAGCTCATGGTCTACAGAGCAGTAGTGATACCCGTCGCCCTCATATGCTTCAGAGACATGGACAACGTACAGCAGGCACCTCAAAGCACTGGAGAAGTACCACCAACACTGCCTCCGCAAAATCCTGCAAATTCATTGTCAGGATTTACGCAACGTCAGTGTTTTCTCTCGGGCCAACATCCCCAGCATTGCGGCATTGATCATGTTCAGTCAGCTCCGATCGATGGGCCACATTGTCCGCATGCCTGATACAAGACTCCCGAAGCAAGCACTCTATTCCGAGCTAAGTCACGGCAAGAGAGACCCAGGAGGGCAGAGAAAACGCTTCAAGGATGCCCTCAAAGCCTCCTTGAAAAAATGTGGAATCCCTGGCCCAAGACTGCTCAAAGTGGAGGAGAAGCATTTGAGAAGGAACCAAACACCTCGAGTCTCTTCGCCGGGTGCAAGTACAAACAGCAGAAGGAGCGTACGACAACCCAAGCATCCCCACCCACCCATCCCTTCAACCACCCTCTGCCCCACCTGTGACCGAGACTGTAGATCCCACATTGGTCTCATCAGTCACCTTCGAACTCGTTTTGGTGTGGAAGCAAGTCATTCTTGACTCCAGGGGACTGGAAGAAGATATATGCGAATATATAATACACAAATTTACATTACACATTTTATATAAATATTTTTCTCCCCTCCAATTCTCTTTACTTCCTTCCTCTTCTGGTGTCGTAACTGAGCCCGATCCTGAACACATCAAAGGTCCAGACACGTGCACTTTTCAGCAGGGGCTACTGGCTGGTGATTAGCAGCAAGATCCATGGCTAATTTTTATTTTTCTTCTTCCCCTCACTAATCAGGGTGAATGAAATTAATGGTATCAGCTCAAATGTCACTGTGGCTGAAATCACATAACTCGCCACAGAGCTGGAATCAAATCTAGGACCTACCTGGTCTGTATGGCTCAAGTACTCACTGAATAAACTTGCTGAGCCATCAGGACATCATTAGTTCCATCAGATCCCCAGTTCAGATCCTGTGTGCTCATGTGACTAATGATGCTGCAATTCAGTGTGAATGTTGGGTGAGAGAGTGATTGTTCTTGCTGTGCCATCGTGGTCATTTGACAGCTGATTGACACTCTCACTGTCTGGACTTACTAATGCAGAGTGCGAAGAGTGAGAGCAACCGTTGTCCGTGGAACAAACTCGAGCAAAACTCGGTGCATTTGGGAAAAGGGAGAAGTTGGGGGTGGGAAAAAAGACTTATGAATATAAAAAATAGGAGCAGGAGTAGGTCATTTGGCCCCTTGAGTCTGCTCCTTCGTTCAGTGAGATCATGGCTGATCTACCTCCACTCCACTTTCCTGCACTATCCCCATATCCCTCAATTCCTTTAATATCCAAAAATCTATCGATCTCTGTCTTGAATATACTCAAAGACTGAGCATCCACAGCTCTCTGGGGTAGAAAATTCCAAAGATTCACCACCCTCTGAGTGAAGAAGTTTCTTTTCAATGGCCGATCCCTTATTCTGAGACTGTGACCCCTGGTTCTAGACTCCCAGTCAGAGGACACATCCTCCCTGCATTTACCCTGTCTAGCCCTGTAAGAACTTTGAAAGAGTGCAACTGAGTATCTTTGCCATTGAGGAGTGTTGTGTATTCCTGGGCTATTGGAAAGACTACATTGTCAGTAAGGTATGTGCATGTATGTAATTGTTGTAAGATGTATTTACACTCTGTTGATAAGATGTGCATGTCTGTAAGGTGTTTTACATTGGGTGCGTCTGTAAAGTGTGTTTCCGCTGTGTTTTTGCTAATGTTTACTGACTGGCTGATTGGTTTCCTTTCTTCCGCTCTTTCTGCAGGAGGTAGTGGAAGCAGAACTGGAAGCTCTCCTTGGACAGCAGAGCAGTCTGGACAGTAAGATGGTGGCTCTGCACCGCATGGGGTAGGTACCAAGCAGTGATTAAAGCACTGGATTGCAATAGATTACTGTCAAAAGCTGAGCCAACAGATTAGTTTTTTGATCCGGTTCTCAGTTTCACTAATTGCGTGCAGAACTGCTGCGCGGGACAAATTATTTCTGTACCGCATGCTTTGCAGTTTGTCTTTGGGTCTGTTTAGTGTACTGGTACCAATACATGGCAGGAAAATACCCTGCATTTAAGCTAATACACTTTGATGATGTACAGCTCTATTGCTCGTGTAGAGGGTAAATTCCAATACAGACTCGTTAGGCTGAATGGCCTGTTCGGAGTTCTAACTAATTGTATGTAACCCTCTTGTATGAGGAAATTATGGTAAACCTTTGCAAATCACTGGTTAGGCCTCAGCTGGAGTATTTTGTCCAGTTCTGGAAACCACACTTTAAGAAGGATGTCGAGGCCTTGGAGAGGGTGCAGAGAAGGTTTACTAGAATGGTACCACGGATAAGGGATTTGAGTTATGTGGAGAGATTGGAGAAGCTAGTAGAGAAAGTTATGGGGAGATTTACTAGAGGTGTTCAAAATTTTGAGGGGTTTTGATAGAGTAGATAGGGAGAAACTGTTTCCACTGGTAGCAGGGTTGGTAACCAGAGGACAGATTTAAGATAATTGGCTAAAAAACTGGGGGAAGTTAGAATTTTCTTCTACACAATGAGTTGTTACGATCTGGAAGGCACTACCTGAAAGAGTGGTGGAATTAGTTCAGTAATAACTTTGGAAAGGGAATTGGATATACCCCTGTATATGAAAAGGAGAAATTTGCATGGCTATGGGGAGAAAGCAGGGGAGTAGGACAAATAGCATAGCTCTTTCAAAGAGCTGCCACAGACATGATGGGCCAAATGGCCTCCGACTGTGCTGTATAATTCTCTGCCACTCTAAATTCATCCTTTCGAATTGCTCCCACCACCAGTGTAAACATCTTGGTGTTGTACAGTTCAGAATGATCTCTCCAGACACAGTGCAACTCTGGATAAAAGATGCCTATAAACACACTACTGCATGTTCTTCACAGTTGAAATAGTGGACAGAGAAGATTACATTTGCATACATTTTACTTAATCCTAGTGACAATTCTGCAAATGGGGAAACCTATAAAGTGCAGCACAATGGCTTTCAGGAAACTTCAGCAATCTGTGTTTGGTGATTTGAGACACTGTGTCATCACAGCAAACACTGTTGATGTATGTTTGTGAGGAGCTGGTAGAATTTCAGTTAGCTGCCCTGGAGGACAGACAACTTGATGTCGACACTGTTGAAGTGCAACATATTCCATTCCCCAGTGAAGACATTCCTTACTTTGATTACAAAATTCACATACAAAATATGAATCCAATAAATGTAATAATAATTGATTTATATATGTTCAACTTTGGCATTAAACAGGAGAGGAACCTGATGTCATGTGAGGTGAGTGTTTCTCAGTCTATTATAAAAAAAAAACCATACTAAAGTGCTTATTTATCTTTTTAGTTTTCAGTTCATTTGAAGGGTATACAGCTGAACCATTAACCCGTTCTTTCTCTTTACTGATGCTGTCTGGCCTGTGTTTTCAGCATTTTCTGTATTTATTATGGAGTGTTCCAATGCCCTTCATTGTGTATCCACTTCATGGTACTTCTATCATTCTTTTTTCACGGTCCCTTACTGCTTTCTTCCCCAGTCCCAACTTGCAGCTGATCGAGGGGGATGCCAAACAGCTTGCAGGGATGATCACGTTTACATGCAACCTGGCTGAAAACGTAAGCGGCAAGGTTCGGCAACTCGACCTGGCCAAGGTACAGCAATTGCATTTTTGCAGCTACCATGTAGCGTATGGTTGTTACATCCATAAATGGTAAAGGGACAATGTCTGTCTGTTTTTGGAAAGTTTGTTTGTTGTCCCAATTTCTGAAACTGTCAGCTCGATGTTAAACCTGCCATATTGGGCAGTAGATGTAGTAGAAGCTCTGCTTCATGGAGCATCAGTTGTAGGTTCCGACCTGGGTCTATTTATCCCAGTTTCCTGCCCTTCTCTCCTGCAGACGTTGGCTCATGGCATCATGGGCATTGGGCACTCCCGAGACTTGGGCCAATTGCCCATTAATCATGCACAAGTCTCGACAGTGATTGTCAGGAGAATATTCAACCATGAAGGATAACACGGCTATCTACATTTTCACAATTTCAAGCAAGAGTTACTGGGTAGTGGTCAGGTACAGGAATGTAGATTGAATTTTTTGGGGTAGAATAGATTTATGTGTTTTCTCATACATTTCTGAAATAGCCATGTTTAATATGGATGGAAATTCCGCCACGAAACAGAAATCAGGGGATAGTAGTTACAGGAAGTTTCTCAGACTGGCAGAAAATGAAAAGTGGTGTCATGCAGGGATTTGTGCTGGGACCACTTTTCTTCACCATCATTTGGACACACAAAATAGAGATACATAGGAACAGGAGTAGGCCATTGAGTCCATCTAGCCTGTTTCACCATTCAATTAGATCTTGGGTGATCTGTACCGTACCTCCATGTACTCGCCTTGGTTCAGTAACCCTTCGTACTCTTACCTGACAAAAATCTATCAATCACAATGGGATGTTGTCGCAGTTTGCAGATGACACCAAATTGGGTGGTTTTTAGCTAATAATATGGAGGACTGCATCAAAATAAGACATAATCAGGCTTGCAGACTGGGCAGATAAATGGGTACTTAAATTCAATCTAAATGAAATGTGAAGTGTTGTTTTTGGTAGGAGGAATACTGAGGCCAGTTATTGCTTGGAAGGTAAGAAACTTAATGGAGTAGAGGAGCAAAGAGATCTGGGAATACAGTCACATTAATACCGCAAGCTGATAAGGTCATTAAAAAGTGCAAAAATTGTACAGGGATTCATTTCTAGAAGAGAATACAAAAGCAGTGAGGTCTTACCAATTTAAAAGGCTCTGTTAATTTCAGGCAAAGTTGGGACTTCAAGCAGTTTCAATCAGCTGTTCACACCTCATCAAAGTGCGATTACCTTGGTGATGAGAACATAAGAAATAGGAACAGGAGTCGGCCATTTGGCTCCTCAAGCCTGCTCTGCCATTCAATAAGATCATGGCTGATCTGATCTTGGCCTCAACTCCACTTCCCTGCCCGCTCCCCATATCCCTTGACTCCCTTATCGTTCAAAAATGAACGTGATTTATCGTGATGAGAGTCTGGGTGCAGCTGCTAATAGTTAGGAGAGGCATTCTGGGTTTATGAAAATACTGGTTACTTTGCTTTTTGGTTTTACTCTCCAAATCGTGTTAACATCAACAGACTTGCTGTAATTGGTATGGACGGTACCATTCAGCACAGTGCTGAACATTGAGTTATTAACTGTGGAGTTTACAAACCTGAGCGGTGACTTGCAGGAGCAGGAAGCCTTTTACACGCAGTGTGTGTAAACGGGGCCATTCGTTTGCACTGACTGAATCCGTCAATTTCTGCTCTTAATTACATGGGTTTACCAAATTTTTATTGCTATTTTGGAAGTTGGGTTTGGTGAAAACCAGAAATTCACTGACCTCGTTGGGAATATTTTAACTTATTTTAGCTTTTAATTAGGGATTGCAGAAGGAGCATGGTATAATGGACCTTGCTATAGAATGCTGTCCTTGCGAGAAAATAGAAGTTTAAAAATAATTTTGTGCAGGAAAATCCATCGAAGCTTACACCAAGAATTAACTCATGCATCCATTTAGCATTTTGGGAATTGAATCTAATGATTTTATATAACATAATCTTGTTCTGACACACATGCTTTGGCAATGTATTACTCCTCCTGAGGACACTGAATTGTCCCGGGGTACTGTTCCATGGGCGCAGACAGCCTTTAACTGTCCATTCTTCGTGCATGAGCTCTGATATGCATGAATGTTGACCTTGCCCAACACTCACATTACAGGTACTTTGCATTCATGGGTCACTGGATGCCGATCAGGAGAGGGAATCCTGGCTGGTTTCCTTCAGTGCCTTCCCTTGTACGGGAGCGTTGAGGCCAATTTCAGCTGCCACCCACTCCAACCTGGCTGAGATCCACATATTGGGATTCCACTTGCTGCCTTCCTGATCAGAGCGGCCATGCTTCTAGCGACTGAGCATTCACAGGGACCAGCTTATTAGTTTAAAAAGAATGTCAAAACAAAAAATAAGGGGAATATGAAGTTGTGAATCACATTAAGAGCAAACATCTTTGCTGTATCAGGTTGCAGACTCAGTCGTAATTTTGGTAGAGGCCCGGGGAGTGAGCTTGCCTGTCTGCGTTTTGGGTTGGGGGGTGGGGGGTGAGGGGTGATGTGTGATTCAGAGCTAATGAGCGTCTGAGGAGAAAGCGAGGAACGGAACAAGAGAGTCAACATTCACAGTGTGGTAATCGTGGTCTTATCTGTGCCTTGCAGAATCGGATTTACCAGGCCATTCAGCGAGCAGACGACATCTTGGATCTGAAGTTCTGCACTGACGGAGTGCAGACAGCTCTACGCAGTGAGGACTATGAGCAGGCGGCCGCACACATCCATCGCTACCTGTCCCTCGACAAATCCGTAATTGAGCTCAGCAGGCAGGGCAAGGAAGGTGAGAACTTTAAAATACTGAGACTGCAGGGTAGACCTTTCACCTCTGAAATCTAGGGTAGAATCCTGCTCAAACTGTTAGACTTTAAATCTCTTCCCCTTGCACACCCCCCCCCCCCCCCCCCCCACCACACACACTTTTATTTGTTACCTGAAATGGTTTGGGGCAGTATCAATCCATCATCATCATAGGCAGTCCCTCGGAATCGAGGAGGACTTGCTTCCACTCCCAAAGTGAGTTCTTTGATGGCTGACCAGTCCGATGCGAGAGCCACAAATCCTATTACAGGTGGGACAGATATTCGTCGAGGGAGAGGGTCGGTGGGGCTGGTTTGCCGCACGTTCCTTCCGCTGCCTACGTTTGACCTCTTCACGCTCTTTGCATTGAGACTCGAAGAGCTCAACACCCTCCCGGATGCACTTTCTCCACCTCGGGCGGTCTTCGGCCAGGGTCTCCCAGGTGTCAGTGGTGATGTCACACTTTACCAAGGAGGCTTTGAAGGTGTCCTTATAACATTTCTGCTGCACAACTTTGGCTCGTTTACCATGAAGGAGCTCCGAATAAAGCATTTGCTTAGGGAGTCTCGTATCTAGCATGCGAACTATGTGGCCTGCCCAGCGAAGCTGATCGAGTGTGGTCAGTGCTTCAATGCTGGCGATGTTAGCCTGGACGAGGATACTGATGTCCTCCCAGAGGATTTGCAGGATCTTGCGGAGACATTGTTGGTATCAATCCAGCTCCTAATGTTGGGCCCACAGTTGCGTAGATACCAGGCAGGTAAAGTAAATCTCTGGTTTGAAGGGAGCAAGGGCCCGCTTATGGAAACGGACTTGGGCTGAGATGCAGACAATGCGAGGTGAAAGTCCAAGAAGATAACAGCTTCCATGTTGCATGTCCCAAAAGTCTTGTAGAAGCAACATGAACCTCTTGTATGCATGAAGAGACCTGAGCCACGGTGTGCAGTTTTTAGTTTGCTCCAAGTGTGCAACTGTACTTGTGAGGTAACGAGATGCCATTTCCATTTTGTTTATGATGCAAAGAAGCAAAAGTGTGTCCGGGGCCAGCTCGGTGGGCATCCTGAGATTGTGCTGCAGGTGCAGGTTGACTATTGCACTAGCTAACACTGCAGGTGATATTATGGCCAGGCACCAAGCTAGGCTCAGTAAGAACAGCATAGGGAGAGGACTGGAAGCAGGTTACCTACCCAGTATTGTTGCCAAGATTTAAAGTGTAATATGGGTAGGTGACATATTTCTTTATCTGCTTGAGCTATAGTACAATTACAAATTTCACCCTGAACTCTGGCTGTACCTGGAGAAATGAATTTTGAGTTATGTAACAGTAGGATTGTTGATCGGCGAACAAATTAAAATTATTGCACAAATCTCGATTTGCATAACACAAAGATATATGGACATAATTGCAATTATTTCTGCAATACTTTGGTACCAGTGCACTAAGTAAACCACACTGTTAATGCTGCCCTGGCAGAGGTCAGATATTTCCGCTCTGACCAGGGATCAAACTCTGGACTCTCCTGGTCTGTATGGCAAAGTACCATGCCATTGAGTGAATGAGTCCCGAAGTCGCCAGAAGTTTAGTTCCATCCTTTTCACTTCTTACACGGCCATTTTGAGGGTAATAAGTCAAGAAAGGCAGCCTTAATGAGTGTTAAGTACTGGACCTACCATCTACATATGATTGATGAACATGGTAGACCCATTGCTGTCAGTGGCAAGTCCTGGTTTAGGTAAATTTGAGCACACAGCTGGGAGCATTTTTTTAATGGGAACGATTGAATAATGTGAAATAGTCCCTTTCTCAACTAATTGCAACAAAATCTCCCAACAGCCAATATCATTGATGCAAACCTAAGCCTTTTGGAAGAGGCAGAGCAGCGGTTAAGAGTAATTGTTGCTGAGAAGTTTGATGTAGCCATCACAGAAGGTGACCTGCCACAGGTGGAACGCTTCTTCAAGATCTTCCCGTTGCTGGGATTACACGAGGAAGGGCTGAGCAAGTTCTCCGAGTACCTCTGTAAACAGGTAAGGGGACAGGGAGGGCAGAAGGGTGGTCTTTCTGTTCAGTTTAAACTATCAGGATTGATTTTCTTTTTCAATTGAGCATTTACATCAACACCCGTATCTGAAGCTTCAGGGGCGGCGTTGTCCCGTGTCTCGTGTCGCAGGGACGCTATGCTCTTCCCACAATCATCAGGCTTTAAAAATTGGTCTACACCAGTCGCTCAAACCAGGCTTACAGCGAATCCGTGGCCTGTTGAAGTCAGTGGAAAAGAAAATTAGGCGCAGTGTAAATCGGGTTGCCGATTCGCTGAGCCCACTTCGTGCTACTGCCCAAGACCAATTTCACCCTCTCTCTTTTACCCCCACCCTTCCTCCTCTCACCCCATGTCAGCTTGGCTTAGTAGCACTAATGCCTCTGGCTCCGAAGGCTGTGGGTTGAAGTTCTATAATCCAGACTGACGCTCAGTCGCAATGCTTGAGAGATTGATGCATTGTCCTTCGAATGAGCATTTTAGTCAATAGGCAGGTGTTAAAGATCCCATGGCTCCATTCGAAGTGGGTCAGGGCGTGTGCTCCTGGTGTCCTGACCTACATTCCTTCCTCAACCAGTAACGTAACAAACAAAAGTCAACTGGTCATTCATTCCATTGATGCCTGAGGGGCCTTGTTGACTCAGAATGGCTGCGATTGACGGTGGACACCGCGTGCTCCATCTCCAGGGACACTCTGGCCCGGATGTAGGCGCGGAAGAGAGGCAGGCAGTCAGGCTGAACGATCCCCTTGACTGCCCGCTGCCTGGACCGGTTGATTGCACCCTTGGCCTTGCCCAGGAGCAGTCTTACGAGGAGGCCTTCGGACCTACCTGCTCCCCTCCGCACAGGGCCCAAAGATCAGGAGCGTGGGACTGAAGTGCAACCAGAAATTGAGGAGCAGCCCCTTTAAATAATGGAACAGGGGCTGCAACCTCGCACACTCCATAAAAACATGGAACACGGACTCTTCCAGACCGCGGCAGTTGGCGAGAGGCGGGAACAGCGTCGGAGCGGCCTATAAAAGGCCCAGCGGGTGTTCCACAGGCAGCGGCAGTTGGCGAGAGGCGGGAGCAGCGTCGGAGCGGCCTATAAAAGGCGTACCGGTGCAGCTACAGCGGGGAGAGAAGGCAAAAAAGAAGTAGAAAGGAATCAAAAGGTGACATCACAGCCAAGGGAGTAAGTGATTGGCTGGTGATTGGTGAGTAGCTTTTTTTATTTTTTATATCAGTAAGTAAACTGTAACATTGTTGTTGCCAATTTAAGTGCATCTAAAGGTTAAGGCATGGCAGGAGAGTTCGGTTACATGTTATGCTCCTCCTGTACCATGTGGGAACTCAGGGACACTTCCGGTGTCCCTGACGACTACGTGTGTGGGAAGTGTATCCGCCTCCAGCTCCTGACGGACCGCGTTGCGGAATTGGAGCTGAAGGTGGATTCACTCTAGAGCATCCACGATGCTAAGAATGACGTGAGTAGCACGTGTAGCGAGTTGGTCTTACCACAGGAGAAGGGTCCACAGCCAGCTAGGGAATGGAAGACCAGCAGGAAGAGCAGTGCAAGGAAGAAGGGCAGGGGTCCCCTGTCGTCATTCCCCTGCAAAACAGATACACTGCTTTGAGTGCTGTTGAGGGGGATGACTCATCAGGGGAGGGCAGCAGCAGCCAAGTTCATAGCACCGTGGCTGGCTCTGTTGCACAGGAGCGCAGGAAAAAGAGTGGGAGAGCAATAGTGATAGGGGATTCAATCGTAAGGGGAATAGATAGGTGTTTCTGCGGCCGCAACCGAGACTCCAGGATGGTATGTTGCCTCCCTGGTGCAAGGGTCAAGGATGTCTCGGAGCGGGTGCAGGACATTCTAAAAAGGGAGGGAGAACAGCCAGTTGTCGTGGTGCACATTGGTACCAACGACATAGGTAAAAAAAGGGATGAGGTCCTACGAGATGAATTTAAGGAGCTAGGAGCAAAATAAAAAAGTAGGACCTCAAAAGTAGTAATCTCGGGATTGCTACCAGTGCCACGTGCTAGTCAGAGTAGGAATCGCAGGATAGCACAGATGAATACGTGGCTTGAGCAGTGGTGCAACAGGGAGGGATTCAAATTCCTGGGGCATTGGAACAGGTTCTGGGGGAGGTGGGACCAGTACAAACCGGACGGTCTGCACCTGGGCAGGACCGGAACCAATGTCCTAGGGGGAGTGTTTGCTAGTGCTGTTGGGGAGGAGTTAAACTAATATGGCAGGGGGATGGGAACCAATGCAGGGAGACGGAGGGAAACAAAAGCAAAAGACAGAAAGGAGATGAGTAAAAGTGGAGGGCAGAGAAACCCAAGGCAAGAAACAAAAAGGGCCACTGAATATAAAGGGGCTGCAGGAGGGGTCAAAACTAAAAATCATGGTTTAAAAACTAGGATGAAAACACTCTCCCTAAATGCACGCAGCATTCGAAATAAAGTAAATGAGTTGACGGCACAAATCATTACAAATGGGTATGATTTGGTGGCCATTACAGAAACATGGTTGCAGGGTGGCCAAGACTGGGAATTAAACATACAGGGGTATCTGACGATTCAGAAAGATAGACAAGAAGGGAAAGGAGGTGGGGTAGCTCTGTTAATAAAGGATGATATGGCAGTTGTGAGGGATGATATTGGCTCTATTGAACAAAATGTTGAATCATTGTGGGTGGAGATTAGAGATAGTAAGGAGAAAAAGTCACTGGTCGGCGTAGTTTATAGGCCCCCAAATAATAACTTCACGGTGGGGCGGGCAATAATCAAGGGAATAATGGAGGCACGTGAAAAAGGAACGGCAGTAGTCATGGGGGATTTTAACCTACATTTCGATTTGTTAAATCAAATCGCACGGGGTAGCCTGGAGGAGGAATTCATAGAATGCATACGGGATTGTTTCTTAGAACAATATGTAACAGAACCTACAAGGGAGCAAGCCATCTTGGATCTGGTCCTGTGTAATGAGACAGGAAAAATAAACTATCTCCTAGTAAAAGATCCTCTCGGAATGAGTGATCACAGTATGGTTGAATTTGTAATACAGATTGAGGGTGAGGAAGTAGTGTCAGAAACGAGCGTACTATGCTTAAACAAAGGGGACTACAGTGGGATGAGAGCAGAGTTGGCTAAAGTAGACTGGAAACAAAGACTAAACGGTGGCACAATTGAGGAACAGTGGAGGACTTTTAAGGAGATCTTTCATAGTGCACAACAAAAATATATTCCAGTGAAAAAGAAGGGCGGCAAGAGAAGGGATAACTAGCCGTGGATAACCAAGGAAATAAAGGAGAGTATCAAATCAAACACCAATGCATGTAAGGTGGCCAAGGTTAGTGGGAAACTAGAGGATTGGGAAAATTTTAAGCAACAGCAAAGAATGACTAAAAAAGCAATAAAGAAAGGGAAGATAGATTACGAAGGTAAACTTGCGCAAAACATAAAAACAGATAGTAAAAGCTTTTACAGATATATAAAACGGAAAAGAGTGACTAAAGTAAATGTTGGTCCCTTAGAAGATGAGAAGGGGGATTTAATAATGGGAAATGTGGAAATGGCTGAGACTGTAAACAATTATTTTGCTTCGGTCTTCACAGTGGAAGACACAAAAACCATGCCAAAAATTGCAGGCCACAGGAATGTGGGAAGGGAGGACCTTGAGATAATCACTATCACTAGGGGGGTAGTGCTGGACAGGCTAACAGGACTGAAGGTAGACAAGTCCCCTGGTCCTGATGAAATGCATCCCAGGGTATTAAAAGAGATGGCGGAAGTTATAGCAGATGCATTCGTTATAATCTACCAAAATTCTCTGGACTCTGAGGAGGTACCAGCGGATTGGAAAGCAGCTAATGTAACGCCTCTGTTTAAAAAAGGGGGCAGACAAAAGGCAGGTAACTATAGGCCGGTTAGTTTAACAGTGGGGAAAATGCTTGAAACTATCATTAAGGAAGAAATAGCGGGACATCTAGATAGGAATAGTGCAATCAAACAGACGCAGCATGGATTCATGAAGGGGAAATCATGTTTAACTAATTTACTGGAATTCTTTGAGGATATAATGAGCATGGTGGATAGAGATGTACAGATGGATGTGGTGTATTTAGATTTCCAAAAGACATTCGATAAGGTGCCACACAAAAGGTTACTGCAGAAGATAGAGGTACGCGGCGTCAGAGGAAATGTATTAGCATGGATAGAGAATTGGCTGGCGAACAGAAAGCAGAGAGTCGGGATAAATGGGTCCTTTTCGGGTTGGAAATCGGTGGTTAGTGGTGTGCCACAGGGATTGGTGCTGGGACCACAACTGTTTACAATATACATAGATGACCTGGAAGAGGGGACAGAGTGTAGTGCAACAAAATTTGCAGATGACACTAAGATTAGTGGGAAAGCGGGTTGTGTAGAGGACACAGAGAGGCTGCAAAGAGATTTGGATAGGTTAAGCGAATGGGCTAAGGTTTGGCAGATGGAATACAATGTCGGAAAATGTGAGGTCATCCACCTTGGTGGTGGGGGGGGGGGGGGGGGGGGAGGGAAACAGTAAAGGGGAATATTATTTGAGTGGGGAGAAATTACAACATGCTGAGGTGAGAGGGACCTGGGGGTCCTTGTGCATGAATCCCAAAAGGTTAGTTTGCAAGTGCAGCAGGTAATCAGGAAGGCGAATGGAATGTTGGCCTTCATTGCGAGAGGGATGGAGTACAAAAGCAGGGAGGTTCTGCTGCAACTGTATAGGGTATTGGTAAGGCCGCACCTGGAGTACTGCATGCAGTTTTGGTCACCTTACTTAAGGAAAGATATACTAGCTTTGGAAGGGGTACAGAGACGATTCACTAGGCTGATTCCGGAAATGAGGGGGTTACCTTATGATGATAGATTGAGTAGACTGGGTCTTTACTCGTTGGAGTTCAGAAGGATGAGGGGTGATCTTATAGAAACATTTAAAATCATGAAAGGGATAGACAAGATAGAGGCAGAGAGGTTGTTTCCACTGGTAGGGGAGACTAGAACTAGGGGGCACAGCCTCAAAATATGGAGGAGCCAATTTAAAACCGAGTTGAGAAGGAATTTCTTCTCCCAGAGGGTTGTGAATCTGTGGAATTCTCTGCCCAAGGAAGCAGTTGAGGCTAGCTCATTGAATGTATTCAAGTCACAGATAGATAGATATTTAACCAATAAGGGAATTAAGGGTTACGGGGAGAGGGCGTGTAAGTGGAGCTGAGTCCACGACCAGATCAGCCATGATCTTATTGAATGGCGGAGCAGGCTCGAGGGGCTAGATGGCCTACTCCTGTTCCTAATTCGTATGTTCTTATGATTGCCAATACCTGTATAATAATGGTGCACTCCAAAAAAAAAAGTAATTCATTGGGTAAAGTGCTGTGAACCGATTTAGCCAGTCACCAGGGCAATTATTTATGCCCCCACAAGAGAAACATATGCTTTCTGTTCTGTAAGAAATTACATTTTAAAGAGAAAGTAATGGATTGGGAGCAAATTAATTATGTTTTAAAGGAAAATTAATAAAGGATCCCTTTGCAAATGATACTTGCACTACATCCTTCCTTACTAACTGTGGCTCAGTGGGTAGCACTCTTGCCTGAGTCAGAAGGTTGTGGGTCACACGGTAGGGATTTGAGTACAAAATCTAGGTTGAAATTGCCAGTGCAGTACTGAGGGAGTGCTGCACTGTCGTAGGTGCTGTCTTTTGGATGAAACATTAAAACGAGATCCTGTCTGCGCTCTCAGGTGGATGTAAAAGATTCCATGGCACTATTATGAAGAGGAGCAGGGGAGTTCTTCCCAGTGTCCTGGGTAATATTTATCCTTCAACCAATATCACTACAAAAACAGATTATCTAGTTTTTTATCTCATTGCTGTTTGTGGGAGCTTGCTATGTGCAAATTTCCTACACGTCAACAGTGACTATACTTCAACAAGTACTTCATTGGCTATAAAGCACTTTGGGATGCCCTGAGGTTGTGAAAGACGCTATATAAATGCAAGTGTTTCTTTCTCATGATGGGTTATAGTAAGTGTGTGTTCTGTATGTAATTGGATTGTCCGCACTGGAGGGAGAGGGGAACGGTTACTGAGGGAACTTGTTTTGCGTGTACATGTGCTTTAGTTGAATCTTTGGTTCCAGTCTGATCTGTTTTCTGTTACTGAAGATCGCAAACAAGGCTGGAGAGAACCTTCAGCTGGCACTGAGCACTGAGATGAGCGATCGCAGGGCGGCTGTTACCTTCGCCGATACCCTGACTCTGCTCTTTGAAGGTAAGACCGTCTAATTAAAGCATGCATTATCAGGCCAGGAGTTAGAACAGTGGCCTGCCACTTCCTAGTCTTGAGTTTGAATCCAGTCTAGTCTATGGTGTGAAAGGCAGCCGAGTGGGCAGAAGCACCATCTGGTGTAATGGGATTGGGATTGAGCAGGAAGTTTCAAAATCATTTGGGTTGTGAGGGTTGCTGGCAAGGCCAGCATTTAATGCCCATCCCGAGTTGCCCCGTGAAGGTGTTGATGAGCCGCCTTCTTGAACCACTCGGTTTGATACAACGGAGTGGCTTGCTAAGCCAATTCAGATGGTTAAGAGTCAACCATGTTTCTGTGGGATTGGAGTCACATATAGGCCAGACCGGCAGGCTTCCTTCCCTAAAAGACATTAGTGAAGCAGTCAGGTTTTATTGGTATCCGCATTTTATTTCCAGATTCTTTTAACCTGAGTTCAAATTCTCAGACTGCCACGGTGGGATTTGAACTTGCATTCTCTGGTATCAATCCAAGTTTCTGGAATAGTCCAGTAACATAACCACTACACTATCACACCCCAAAATGTTGGGCTAGTGTGTCTTGAGTTGCGACTCAGATACATTGTTGGATCGTGTACCTGAGTTGAAGTTGAGGTATATTGTTGGGGATTGTGTGCTTGAATTGGGGTTAAGATGCATTGTTGGGGACAATGTGTCTGAGATTGTGTTAAGATACATTTTTGGGAATTGTACGTCTGATTTGGGGTTACATTATAGTACTGTGGTACTGTCAGCAGTGGGTAGCACACTCACCTCTGAGTCAGAAGGTTGTGGGTTCAAGTCTCAGTCCAAGAACTTGAGCACATACAAAAAATAATCTCAACTGACACTCCAGTGCAGAGTTAAAGGAGTGCAGCACTGTCAGAGGTGCCGTCTTTCAGATGAGACGTTAGATGTCTGCCCTCTCAGCTGGACTTAAAAAGATCCCATGGCACTATTTTGAAGACGTACAGGGGAGTTATCCCTGGCCAATATTTGTTCCTCGATCAACATAACATTAAAAAAAAAATGATCTGGGCATTATCACATTGCTGTTTGTGGGAGCTTGCTGTGCGCAAGTTGGCTGCCGTGTTTCCCACCTTACAACAGGGACTACACTCCAAAAGTACTTCATTGGCTGTAAAGTACTTTGAGACGTCCGCTGGTCGTGAAAGGCGCTGGGGTAAGGGACTTCGGCTGGGGGTTGGGATGCATCACTTGTGCTGGGGTAAGGGACTTCGGCAGGAACTTGGTGGCTTTTGGGGAGATCTATCCTCTCTGACTTCTGAAGTCAAAATCGAGTTACAATTTGCAAAGTCAGTCAAAACTTGGGCTGGGCGGTTCCAATTACACACTCCAGAGAAACTTCAGGGCGTGGCTTAGCCTCCAAGGGAATCAATCAGCATTAGGTCCAGTGATGTAGGAGAGCCAATGAGAGACAAGGTGGCCATTTTGGTAGTACAAATAAACGCTTCCTTCTTTTATTGTGGAGAAGCCAGTTCAGCTCTTGAAATCCTGGACAGACCTGTTGCTTTGGTTAACTGCAGCGATAGGCCAGTGAGCAGGTGGCTCCATAGTAATAGCATGGATCCGTATCCTTGGCGCTGGATGGTATCAGAAACCGAATGATCCAGTACTGTCTGGGTACTGCTGTGTGACCGGCTATCAATAAATTGCCATTGGCCTCTGGGGCCAAGAAGAATGTTGAGGTTATAGAAAAAAAACCGATGAGTGCTGGAAATTTGACACAAATGGAGAAAACCACAGATATACAGAGCAGGTATGTCGGCGTCTGAAAGAGAAAGATGAAAGTTTCGGGAGGGTCCCTTCAGTTCTGATGATGGGTTTCGCCCAAAATGTTAATCTGCCTGTCCCCTCTCAGATGCTGATCTTGCAGTATTTTCTGTGGCTGTTTCCACCACGTGGAGGCGTTTGCTGACCAACCTGCCAGTGGCATGCACTGAGGGGGAAGGACGATTCCAAGTTGTACTTCCAGCACCGAACAAGCAGTGTAATAAAACCAAAGGTTTTGCCTAAAAGCAGCAAGAGTATTTCTATTTCCCAGCAAATGGAGGTGTCCCTCACACTGACACTACTCCTGCTGTATGGAGGTGTATCTCACACTGACAGTTCCCCTGCTGTCCGGAGGTGTCCCTCACACTGACACTCTACCCCTGCTGTATGGGGGTATATCTCACACTGACCGTTCCCCTGCTGTACGGAGGTGTCCCTCACACTGACACTACCCCTGCTGTACGGGGGTATATCTCACACTGACAATTCCCCTGCTGTACGGAGCTGTCCCTCACACTGACACTATCCCCTGCTGTATGGGGGTATATCTCTCACTGACCGTACTCCTGCTGTATGGAGCTGTCCCTCACACTGATAGTACTCCTATTCCCAGCTGTAATTTTCTGAACACTTTATGCAGCATTACTGTTCCGGTTATTCTTTTGCCTTTTCTTGCTGGGGTACAGTACCAAACCAAACAGTAGCTTTGCACACTTCTCCTAGTTAATAATTGGTTGCAGGCAAAATAGATGTCTTAAGAAAGCTGCAGAATGTTCTCTTGCTGGCTGTGAGGGTCCCATGTATAACCTTCAGCCCAATGTCGGTCCAGTTTCGAGGGTATTGAACCCAAAACTACCTATTCGCCACTAAACACTAAAATGGCAGTATCTCTTGGAGTGCTTATACGATGGCTACTGTGGGAAATGGAAAATGTCACACTGATGCGTTAATTCCTCAGAGATTGGGGCTGAGGTACACAGTTGAGATAGAGTAGAGGGAGATTTACTTTCCATCTAACCTGTAAAAGGATTCAGAACTTCGGGGGGTTGGTTTTGATGGTTCAGGGCTCGTATTGTTGTTTGATCTGACCCACAGGGATCGCTCGAATAGTGGAGACTCACCAGCCTATTGTCGAGACCTACTATGGACCTGGACGTCTGTACACACTTATTAAGTACCTGCAGGTGGAGTGTGATCAACAGGCTGAAAAGGTGGTGGACAAGTTCATTCAGCAGCGGGATTACCACAGAAAGGCAAGTCCGAGTTCCTTTATCTCTGTATAAAACAATGTTTTTGTCTCTTGTTTGGTAGGGTTCCCTCTTTGCCTGCCGATGGCTCAATTAGGAAGTAATCATAGAATGATACAGCACAGAAGGAGGCCATTTGGCCCATCATGCTTGTGTCGGCTTTTTGAAAGAATTATCCCATTTAGCCCACTCCCCTGCAAAATCTTCCCTTTCAAGTATTCATCCAATTTCCTTTTGAAAGTTATTATTGAATCTGTTTCTACCACCCTTTCAGACAGTGCATTCCAGATCATAACCACTCGCTGCACAGAACGAATTCTCCGCTTCCCTTTGCAAAGCCAAAACCAGATCAGCCGTGATAGCAGATGGTGCGGGGCCAGTAACGCAGTGCTGGCCAAAGTCAAGCCGCAACGGCTGAACGGCGGGGGGTAGCAACAGGTCAGTGAGCAGCACCTGTGGGGGATCTGAGACTCGGGAGTTAGATTTCATTAAAACTCGGAAACCAGACCAAATCATGGCCTGAAAATTACGGTCAGAGGCTTCCTGCGGGCAGACGCCTCCGACCGAAATTTTTTTAACGAGAATACTTGGCGGGCCCGGAGGAATGTAGACTTGCGCTCCAAGGCTGAGTTTCGCAGTCCAGCGTGCGGGAATATGTCTTCCAGGATCGTATGCGTATCCTGGGATCACGTGGGCCTGGACCACCAATCACAATGTAGTATTCTCATTAATGATAATGGGGGCTCCGAGCTCCCATTGTTATCAGTGAGAATACCCCTAAAATCAAATAAAACACACACATAAATAACAAAACACCACTTTTTAAAAAAAATTAATAGAAATTGCATTAAATTAAATGTTTGAGAAATTTATTTTTGTAAATTCTTTAAAAAAAAGTTTTAATAGTGTTCAAAGTTAACTTGCCTTCATAGACAAGGTTATTAACATAAAAATAAGTAATAACATTTATTTTTTCTATGCTTTAAAACTCTTACGCTGGTAAAAGTAGGCCATACAACTGCTTTTACCAGGCGCAAGAGTTTGAAGGACATTCGCTGGACAAGAGTTGGGCAAATAGCCCAAATCTCCGCCCGCGAATGTTCTCCTCCCGGGAATGCGTGCGATGACAGACTGCAAAAGCCGATTCTCGGCGCATGCACATCGCGCATCGGGAACCGGCATTTGCGAGGCCTCGTCAGGGGTGTGCGCACATCGTACGCACCCGGAGAGGCGCAATTTTCAGGCCAATGTCTAGGAGTGCAGATTCTTTCTTTGTTTAAACAGACTATCTACCTCCCTTATTTTTCCCTGTCAAATCCCAGTTTGTCGACCTTGACATTGGGGCTGGAAGAAAAATCGCCTCCATTATTGGAGTTTTTCTGTCTGTTGCCAGCCCAACATCTGTTCTGATGTATCTCACCCCTAGTTGTTCCCCCTGGTATACCTCCCATCGCCACTCCCATAAGTCCAAGGGTCGCAGATTTGAAAGACTTTGGCAGACAACTGGTTTAACCATCCATCACCAGATGTGACTGGTTCACAAAGCACTACCAGGTCCTGCCCTCCGTCACTAAAACTGCCCATTATTTTAAGATCATCTAGGAAGGCAAACCATCTTTTCAATCCACCCTCCCCTGCCTCCTCCTCCTCCTCACTCACTTCCAACAATAAATGCAAGGGGCTCGTGGACTTTTTTGTTACAAAGATCAAGAACATCCGTTCAGCTGCCTCTGCTATTTCCCTCCCTTCCCATCGCCCACTGGGCCTACGCTAAGGTTTTCCCTTCCCTAACCCTTAATTTGCATATTTCTCTACTATATCTTCAATCTCCCCTCGTGCCCCTTCAAAGCTCATCTGGTCGATGAGACCCACCGGTCACACCGGTACCTCTGGTGGGCCCCTCCCCCCCCCCCCCCCCCCCATTTCTCATCTACATGTTACCTCTCCACGACATCATCCGACGACACAGTGTCGGTTTCCACATGTACGCTGACGATATCCAGCTCTATCTCGCCGCCACTTCTCTCGACCCCTCCACTGTCTCTAAACTGTCCGACTGCTTCTCCGACATCCAGTACTGGAGAAGCAGAAATTTCTTCCAATTAAATATTGGGGAGACTGAAGCCATTGTCTTTGGTCCCCGTTACAACTCCGTTCCCTTGCCACCGACTCCATCCCTCTCCCTGGACACTGTCTGTGGCTGAACCAAACTGTTTGCAAGTAAACCTTGACCCCAAGATGAGCTTCCTACCTCATATCCGCGCCATCACTAAGCACTTATTTCTACCTCCGTAACATCGTCTGTCTCCACCGCTGCCTCAGCTTATCTGTTGCTGAAACCCTCATCCATACCTTTACCATCTCTAGACTTTACTATTTCAATGCCCTTCTGGCTGGCCTCCCTAGTTTAATCCTTTATAAACTTGAGGTCATCCAAAACTCTGCTGCCTGTGTCCTAACTCACACCAAGTCCTGCTCACCCATCTCTGTTCTCGGTGAGCTACATTGGCTTCCGTTAATAATGGTAGGTTGGGACCGAAAATCCAGCCCCTAAACTCCAGTTGGCAGAGACTGTACGGTTCCTTCCCGAGGAACTGTGACCACAAACCTGGGGCTAACCTTTCATCGGCACAGCGGTTTGGTGAATTGGTGACGAGGTGTTAATTCTGGTTCTAAAGTTGTTATTTGCAATTGGGTCCTTACTGTAATGCCTGTGGTATAAGCAAGACAAATATTGATTCATTTTGTGGCTTTGCAGTTCCAACGGGTGCAGAACAGTATGATGAGAAGCTTAACAATGGACAAAATAGAGCCCAGGTATGAATGTACTCTTAGTTACTCTACATACTGTTGTGTATCCTGGTTTTGTTCAGAAGAAACATGGTTAAACTGTTCGTTGTTTATTATCCCCTCTTTTTTTTGACCTATAATGGCTCTGCTCCTCCTCCGAAGGCACGGATTATTTGGGGTACAGATACTGTCCACTACCTTGTTCTTCATGTATGAGCCCAGATGGCGAGTGTTGGCAGAGTATTTGACTATTGAAGGCACAGAAAGAGACCATTCAGCCCATCATGCCTGTGGCGGCTCTTTGGTAGAGTGATCTAGTTAATACCACTCCTTGCTCTTTCCCCATAGCTCTGTAATTTTCTCCTTTAAGTGTTTATCTAATTTTCTTTGGAATATTACTACTGAATCTGCTACCATGCTTTCAGGCAGTGCATTTCAGATCACAACTCACTGTGAAAAAACGTTTCCTCAATTCGCCTCTGGTTCTTTTGCCAATCACCTTAAATCTGTGGCCTCTGGTTACCAACCCTTCTGCCACTGGGAACAGTTTCTCTTCATTTACTCTTTCAAAACCATTCATGATTTTGAACACCTCTATCAAATCTCCTCTTAACCTTCTCTGCTCTGAGGAGAACAATCCCAGCTTCTCCAATCTCGCCACATAACTGAAGTCCCTCATAGAAACATAGAAATTTACAGCGCAGAAGGAGGCCATTTCGGACCATCGTGTCCGCGCCGGCCGACAAACAGCCACACGACCCTTGGTCAGCAGCCCTAAAGGTTTACCTATAAACCTATGAACAATGACGGAAAGGCAAAGAGCACCCAGCCCAACCAGTCCGCCTCACACAACTGCGACACCCCTTATACTGAAAACATTCGACGCTCCACCCCAAACAGAGCCATGTGATCTCCTGGGAGAGGCAAAAACCAGATTTAAAAACCCAGGCCAATTTAGGGAGAAAAAAATCTGGGAAAATTCCTCTCCAACCCACCCAGGCAATCGAAACTAGTCCAGGAGATCACCCTGGCCGTATTCTATTCCCTACAGTACTTACCATTATATCTGCTCCATCCAACAACAGGTCATCCAGTCTAATCCCAATTACCAGCTCTAGATCTGTAACCCTGCAGGCTACTGCACTTTAAGTGCCCATCCAACCATCTCTTAAAACTGGTGAGGGTTTCTGCATCCATCACTCTTCCAGGCAGCGAGTTCCAGATCCTCACAACCCTCTGCGTAAAGAAGCCCCCCCCCCCACCCCCCCAAATCCCCTCTAAACCTTCCACCAACCACCTTAAAACCATGCCCCTATGTACTAGACCCCTCCACCAATAGAAATAAACCCTTATTATCCACCATGTCCAGGCCCCTCAATATTTTGTACATCTCAATGGGGTCGCCTCTCGACCTCCTCTGTTCCAATAAGAACAAACCCAGCCTATCCAATCTGTCCTCATAACTAAGATTCTGCATTCCAGGCACCATCCTAGTAAATCTCCTCTGCACCCTCTAGTGCAATTACGTCCTTCCTATAATACGGCGACCAGAACTGCACGCAGTACTCCAGCTGTGGCCTGACCAAAGTATTCTATGATTTAAGCATAACCTCCCTGCTCTTATATTCGTATGTCTCGGCCAGTAAAGACAAGCATTCCGTATGCCGCCTTAACCAACCTATCCACCTGGCCTGCTACTTTCAGGGATCTGTGGACAAGCACTCCAAGGTCCCTTTGTTCATCGACACTATTAGCCGCTTAATGTGTATACCCTTTCCTTATTAACCCTCCCAAAGTGCATCACCTCACACTTCTCTGAATTAAATTCCATTTGCCACTGCTCTGCCCACCTGACCAGTAGATTGATATCCTCCTGCAGCCCATGACTTTCCTCTTCACTATCAACCACACAACCAATTTTAGTATCGTCTGCAAACTTCTTAATCACACTCCCTATATTAAAATCTAAATCGTTGATATATACCACAAAAAGCGGAACCCCACTGGAAACAGCTTTCCAGTCACAAAAACATCCATCAATCATTACCCTTTGATTCCCACCTCCAAGCCAATTTTGGATCCAACTTGCCCCTTTGCCCTGTATCCCATGGGCTTTAACCTTCATGACCAGTCTACCATGTGGAACCTTATCAAAAGCTTTGCTAAAGTCCATATATACTACATCGTACGCACTACCCTCATCGACCCTCTTGGTTACCTCCTCAAAAAATTCAATCAGGTTAGTTAGATACGATCTTTCCTTAACAAATCCGTGCTGACTGTCCCTAATTAATCCTTGCCTTTCCAAATGCAGATTTATCCTGTCTTTCAGGATTTTTTCCAGTAATTTTCCCACCACTGAAGTTAGGCTGACAGGCCTGTAATTACTCGGCCTATTCCTTTCTCCCTTCTTAAACAAGGGTACTACATTAGCAGTCCTCCAATCCTCTGGCACCATGCCCAGATCCAAAGAGGACTGGAAAATAATGGTCAAGGCCTCTGCTATTTCCTCTTTTACTTCGCTCAACAGCCTGGGATGCATTTCATCTGGGCCTGGGAACTTCTCTACTTTCAAAGCTGCTAAACCCCTTAATATTTCCCCTCTCACTATTTATTTCATCCAGAATATCACCCTCCTCCTTGATATCAGTATCTGCATTACCCTTTCCTTTGTGAAAACAGATGCAAAGTATTCATTAAGAACCCTCCCAACATCTTCTGCCTCCTCACAAAGATTACCCTCATGGTGTCTAATAGGCCGTACCCTTTCTTTAGTTACCCTCTTACTCTTAATATATTTATAGAACATCTTAGGGTTTTCCTTCATTTTATTGGCCAAGAATTTCTCGTGCTCTCTCTCATCCCTGGTACCATTCCAGTAAATCCTTTCTGTACCCTCTCCAAGGCCTTGACATCCTTCCTGAAGTATAGTGCCCAGAACTTCAGCTGAAGCCTAACCAGTGTTTTATAATGGTTTAGCACAACTTCGTATTCATAAACTAACTCTATTAATAAAGCCATGAATCCCATGTTTTTTTAACAGGCTTTTTAACTTGCCACGCCACCTTCAAAGATTTGTGACCCCCAGGTCTCTGTTCCTGCTCCCTCTTTAAAATTATACAATTTAGTTCATATTGCGCCTCCATTTTTCCTACCAAAATGTACTGCTTCACACTTCTCTGTGTTAAATTTCATCTGTCATGTAGAATGAAAGAATGGTTACAGCACAGGAGGCCATTCGGCCCTTCTAGCCCGTGCCGGCTCTCTGCAAGAGCACTTCAGCTAGTCCCACTCCCCAGCCCCTTCCCCGTAACCCTGCACATTTTTTCCTTCAGTACTTATCCAATTCCCTTTTTGAAAGCCGTGATTGAGTCTGCCTCCACCCTTTCAGGCAGTGCATTCCGGATCCTAACCATGTTTAGTTCAGATTCCAGGAGACTGGTGCCCATCAGCTAGCTCCCTTTTCCTGGCAATGTCGACGCAGTCCTAGTTTTCCTCCATGGGGGAAAAACATTTCCAATCTGACCATAAAGACTTCTAAGGACACTCACCTGAGCAGGGACACGTGGCAAATAATAATGGTAAGTGCTGGTCAGTTTAGCTGGCCTAGAATGTGTCTGCCCATTTCACCAGTCTCTATTTCTGAGTTTCGTATCATTTGCAAACTTTAAAATTATGCGCTGTATACCCAAGTCCAGGCCATTAATATATATCAAAAGGAGCAGTGGTCTTAATACCGACCCCAGGGGAACATAACTGTACACTTTCCTTCACTGAAAAATAACTACTCACCACCACTCTCTGCTTTCTGTCCCTTAGCCAATTTTGTATCCATGCTGCCACTGTCCCTTTAGTTCCATGGGCTTTAATTTTGCGAACAAGTCCATTATGTGGTACTTTGTCAAATGCTTTTTGAAAGTCCATATTCACAACACCAGCTACACTGCCCTCGCCATTACTTCATCAAAGAGCTGAATCAAGTTAGGAAAACTCGATTTGTCTTTAACAAATCCATGCTGACTTTCATTTTTAAGCCCATACTTTTCAAAATGCCAACTAATTTTGTCCCAGATTATTGTCTCTAAAAATGTCCCCACCACTGCCATTGGGTTGATTGGCCTGTAGTTGCCGGGCATATCCCTCTCCTTTTTTAAACAGGGGGTGCAACATTTGCAATCCTCCAGTTCTATGGGATTATCCCCATATCGAAGGAGGATTGGAAGATTGTGGCCAGAGCCTCTGCAATTTCCACCCTTGCTTCCTTTTGTAATGTCCGATGCATCCCACCCGAACTGGGTGACTTTTCTACTTTGAGGACTGCCATCTTTTTAAGTACCCCTCTATCTATTTTATAGCTGCCGCCTGCTCCTTTACTGCTACACTGGCAGCCTCTTCTCTACATATAAATATATTCATTCTCTCTCTGTTCCCCCCTATTTCTCTGTTCACAAGATTCACTGGATAATGTTCAGGAATTGAACTCTGGCTGATTCTCTCTCTGCTCTCTCTCTCTCTCTCTCTCTTTTCTTTTTTTCTTTTTCTCTTTTTTCTCCCCCCACCCCCAGCCCCCCCTTCTCCAACAAGATTCACTGGATAATGATCACGAATCAAACTCTGCCTGATTGTCCCTCTGTCTAGCCATGAGCACAAAGGTGCCTTAAATACTTGCATTAACTACTTTCCTGACTGAGATCAGCTAATTGACCAGGGATACAACCCAGGGATCTTCGAGTCTGTATGGTTTAACACTACAGCAGGCAGTACACCTAAAGCGTTGTGAGGAGTGGGTTACTGCTTCATTGTGCATGGGACAAGTGTGGAAGAATACTTTTTGTACCTGTAAGAACTTGCTTTTGATTTTCAGAGAACTGGACACTATTTTAGCCGAGGTTACATTGATGAATGCTCGCGCGGAGCTGTACCTACGCTTCATCAAGAGGAGGATCACTGCTGATTTTGAGGTTTGCGATGCAGTAGCCTCTGAGGATGTGAAGCAAGGTACAGTCATCTCCTGGTTATAAATGGTGGAGTTTCCCCCATCTTCAGAACTGCTTGTGTGAAAATAAAATTGTTTCAAAGGCTTTGTTTTTGTGTATTATCCTCCCTCCCCTGGTCCAGTCATCCCTGCCTGCAAACCTTTGGTGATCAGGAGGACAGGTGGACAGGTGAGCGGGCGGGCTGATCTCAGTGCCACTATAAACAGGCTGCTTGGTGATCTAGGGAATAACCGATTGCGTGTTCTCCCTCCCAGTGGAAACAGCTTCCACGTAAACCGAGAGGGGGAATTGAACTGGCCTCCCAACACTGCATGCTGCGTGCCATGTTTTCCCACCTTGTTTCTCCCCTGCTGCAATTCCATGGTTGCTGGGCGTCCTGCAGTGACTTACACAAGTAGCCATTCTTCACCTCCGATCCTCGATGGTGAATTTTGGGTGGCCATTTGACACAGAGATCATCATAGCGCAACCTGATCCTGTCCTTGTCCAATGTCCATACACACACACATTCCAGCAGGAGTCTGTGGGTAACAATCAAGAGTCGGAACGCTGCCTGATTTCTGCTCTCCTCACACAGCGGTGCTGAGGGCAGTTAAGATGCCTGATCAGGTGACTCATAGACCAGGGATGGAACCAGGGGCTTTCTCTCTCCATTGCTCTATACTGCACTACGCCATATTTATGAGTTGCCTTGTGTTGAAGCAGAGAGTGAAAGTTACATATTGTGGATAATTGGAAATAAAAAGCATGTATTTCTAATAACTTCATAAACCAATTCAATATCCAGCTTCATCTAATCCATTTGTAATGGTATGGGGTACAGTGTTACATTTTATGGGTAATAAATGGATGTTTCCACTCGTGGAGAAGTCCAAGACTCGGGGCTATAAATATGAGAGTCACCAATAAATCCAATGGGGAATTCAGGAGAAACTTCTTTACCCAGAGAGTAGTTCGAATGTAGAACTCGCTACCACATGGAGTGGTTGAGATCATCAGCATAGATGCATTTAAGGGGAAGCTAGATAATCACATGAGGCAGAAAGGGATAAAAGGATATACTGATCGGGTTAGATGAAATAAGATGGGAAGAGGCTCGTGTGTAGGCTAAACACTGGCCGAATGTTTCTGTACTGTAAATTCGATGTAAATGTGATTTCTCTCCGTGTGTTGTGAACTGTAATGTTGCGGAATGGTTTGCCGACCTGTTTCTGTGATTTGATTACTTGTGCCCCACCCAGAGCATCAGAAGGCACTGGATAAACTGTCTAACCTATGTTTGCTGAGCCGGAATATGCAGGAGTTGATTGGATATTACATCACCATGGAGGAGTACTTCATGAGAGAGATGGTCAACAAGGTACTGTAGGCACAACAAGGTTTTTCTCACTCTCATTGTCTGCAAAGCCATGATTATCATGGTACAGTCTAGCCTCGTAACACTGGGGGGCGAAAAACTAGCCAAGGTTCCTGCTCCGGGGACATGGGGTGAGAATGTGAAGGGGTGAGGCTGTAATTCCCCCTCCATGCGAAATAGCCTGCGATATTATCTGTCTAGGCTCACATGAACATGACCTTCGACCAGGTACCTGAGGGATTGTATTGTACCAAGAGTCAGCACCTTAGGAGAGAAAACCAGGGGGAGAAAGGTGTAATGATGATTATGAAAAGAATATAAATGATTATGAAACAAAAACTGTATTTATAGAGTGCCTTTAACGTAGTAAAACATCCCAAGGCGTGCTATAAGACACCGAGCCACATAACAAATTACAGCAGATGACCAAAAGCTTGGTCAAAGAGCTAGGTTTTAAGGAGTGTCTTAAAGGATAGAGAGGTTTAGGGAGGAGTTCCAGAGCTTGGGGCCTAGATAGCTGAAAGCATGGCCACTGATTGTTGAGCGATTATAATCAGGGATGCTCAAGTGGGCAGAATTTGAGGAGCGCCAATATCTCGGCGCGGAGGGTGGGGAAAGGAAGCTGAAGGAGATTAGAGATAGGGAGGGGCGAAGCCATGGAGGGATTTGTAAACTAGGATGAGAATTTTGAAATCGAGGCATTGTTTACCGGGAGCCAATGGAGGTCAGCGATGGGTGAGTGGGACTTGGTGCGAGTTAGGACGCGGGCAGCCAAGTTTTGGATGTCTTCAAGTTTACGTAGGATAGAACATGGGAGGCCAGCCAGGAGCGCGTTGGAGTTGTCAAGTCTGGAGGTAACAAAGGCATGGATGAGGGTTCCAGCAGCAGAGGAGCTGAGGCAGGCAATGTTATGGAGGTGGAGGTAGATATGTCGCGGATATGTGGTAGGAAGCTAATTTCAAATCAAATGGGACAACAAGGTTGCGAACAGTCTGGCTCAGCCTCAGACAGATGCTAAAGAGAGGGATGGAGTCGGTGGTGAGGGAATGGAATTTGTGGCCGGTACCAATGACAATGGCTTCGGTCTTCCCAATATTTAATTGGAGAAAATTTCTCCTCATCTCCTACTGGATGTTGGACAAGCAGTCTGACAATTTATAGAGACCGTGGAGGGGTCGAGAGAAGTGATGGTGAAGTAGAGCTGGGTGTCGTCAGTATACATGTGGAAACTGACTCAGTTTTTCGGATGATGTCGCCAAGGTACAACATGTAGATGAGAAGTAGGAGGGGCCAAGGATAGATCCTTGGGGGACTCCCAGCAGTAACGATGCAGGAGTAGCAAGAGAAGCCGTTGCAGGTTATTTTCTGACTACGATTAGATGGATTAGAATGGAACCAGGCGAGTGCCGTCCCACCGAGCCAGATGATGGTGGAGAGGCATTCATAGAATCATAGAAATTTACAGCACGGAAGGAGTCCGTTTCGGCCAATCATGTCCGCGTCGGCCGACAAAGCTATCACGCCTAATCCCACTTTCCAGCTCTTGGTCTGTAGCCTTGTAGAGCACATTCAAGTACTTTTTAAATGTGGTGAGGATTTCTGCCTCCACCACCCTTTCAGGCAGTGACTTCCAAACCCCCACCACCCTCTGGGTAAAGACATTTCCCCTCAAATCCCCTCTAAATTACTTTAAATCTATGCCCCCCTGGTTGTTGATCCCTCTGCTAAGGGAAATAGATCCTTCCTATCCATTCTATCTAGGCCCCATATAATTTTATACACCTCAACAAGATCTTCCCTCAGCCTTCTCTGTTCCAAAGAAAACAAACCCAGCCTATCCAGTCTTTCCTCATAACTAAAATTCTCTAGTCCAGGCAACATTCTCGTAAATCTCCTCTGTACCCTCTCGAGTGCAGTCACATCTTTCCTGTAATGTGTTGACCAGAACTGCATGCAGTACTCTAGCTGTGGCCTAGCTAGTGTTTTGTACAGTTCAAGCATAACCTCCCTGCTCTTGTATTCTGTGCCTCGGCTAATAAAGGCAAGTATTCCGTGTGCCTCCTTAACCACCTTATCTACCTGTCCTACTATCTTCCGGGATCTGTGGACATGCACTCCAAGGTCCTTTTGTTCCTCTACGCTTCTGTGTCCTACCTATTAATGTATTCCCTTGCCTGGTTAGCACCCCCCCCCCCCCCCCCCCAATTGCATTACCTCACACTTCTCCGGATTGAATTCCATTTGCCACTGTTCTGCCCACTTGACCAATTCATTGATAGCTTTCTGCAGTCTACAGCGTTCTTCTTCAATATCAACCACACAGCCAATTTTTGTATCATATGCAAACTTCTTAATCCTACCCCCTACATTCAAGTCTAAATCATTGATGTATACCACAAAAAGCAAGGGACCTAGTACTGAGCCCTGCGGAACCTCACTGGAAACACCCTGCCAGTCACAAAAACACCCATCAACCATTACCCTTTGCTTCCTGTCTCAGCCAATTTTAGATCCAACTTGCCGTTTTGCCTTGGATCCCATGGGCTTTTACTTTCGTGACCAGTCTGCCATGTGGGACCTTATCAAAAGCCTTGCTAAAATCCATATACACTACAACAAACGCACTACCCTCATCGACCCTCCTTGTTACCTCAAAAAATTAAATCAGGTTAGTCAGACCCGACCTTCCCTTAACAAATGCATGCTGATTTGATTAATCCGTGTCTTTCTAAATGAAGATTTATCCTATCCGTCAGAATTTTCCCACTACCGAGGTTAGGCTGACTGGCCTGTAATTACTCGGTCTATCCCTATTTCCCTTTTTAAACAAAGGTACAACATTAGCAGTCCTCCAGTCGTCTGGCACCACACCTGTAGCCAGAGAGCTACAGCATTGGAGGAGGATGGAGTGGTCAACCTTATCGAAGGCTGCAGACAAGTCGAGAAGGACGAGAATGGATAATTTGCCTTTGTCACAGTCACAAAGGATATCATTTGTGACTTCGATGAGAGCCATTTTGGTACTGTGGCAGAGGCGGGATTCAAACATGGAGTTGTGGGAAAGATGGGCATGGATTTGGGAGGTGACAGCACATTCAAGGACTTTGGAGAGGAAAGGGAGGTTGGAGATGGGGCGGTAGCTTGTAAGCACAGTGGGTCAAGGGTTGGTTTTTTGAGGAGAGGGGTGATGACGGCAGATTTGAAGGAGGGGGAGAACAGTACCTGAGGAGAGAGAACCGTTAACAATGTCAGCTAACATGGGAGCCAGTAAAGGAAGTTGGGTGGTCAACAGTTTATTGGGAATAGGGTCGAGGGAGCAGAAAGCGGGTCTCATGGACAGGATGAACATAGAGAGGTCAAGAAGAGAGATCAGAGAGTAACTGGAGAAAGATGTGAGTTCAGGGCTAGGGCAGAGGGGAAACCTCAGGAAGTTTGACAAGGGGAAATGGCAGAGGCAGCTGATAGGATGGTCTCAGTCTTAATGACAAAGAAGTCCATGAGCTCCTCGCACTTTTTGGAGTTGGGTGTGGTAGAGGCAGGGGAGAGGGATTTAAGAAGACAGTTAGCTATAAAGAATAGTAGTCAGGGTTATCTTTGCATTCCAGAATGATTCTGGAATAGTGAGCAGTTTTTGAAGACAAGAGTAGGACCTGATGATGCTTTGTGTGGTCCAGCCAGATCAAGCGGTGAATGGCTAAACCAGTTGTCTGCCACATCCGTTCAAGTCTGTGCCCCTTGGACTTGAGGGAGCAAAGATGAGGGCCGTACCAGGGGGAACAGCCAGGGTGAGAGAGAGTAATTGTTTTAATTGGGACTAGGGCATCAAAGATAGTGATGAGGATGTGATTGAGCAGATTTGTGGCTGCAGAAATGTCATGATGAATGGAAGGCCAAAGGCTGGACAGTTGGGAGTTCATAAGTGCCGTTGTAAGAGAGTTTGAAGAGTTTTTCTCCAGGGGTGAATGCAGAAAGAAATAGGGTTGGTGGGGGAAGGGGGATGTGGGTGGAGAGCGATACGAGGAAGTGGTCAGAGATGGCCCTATCTGCAATTGACACGATGGGAGCAGCGAGGCCACGAGAGATGGCAAGGTGGTGGGGTGGCCGTGAATATGGATTGGGGTGTTCACATGGAGGGAGAGGTTAAGGAAAGAAGGGGGGTAGTGAACTCAAGAGAGGGAGCATGATGAATTGAGATGGAGTTTGAAATCACCGAGGATGAGAAGTGGCTTGTTGCAGAGGCTGAGGAAGGAAAGCTTACCTTGGTGATAAAAATGTTATGGTACTTGGGTGGATGGAAGAAAACAATAAATGAGGGGTGAAAAGGGTGGAACAAGGTGAGATGCTCAAAGGAGGAGAAAGTGCCGGAGGAGTAGGCGGACAGATCAGGGTGTGATTTGGTGATGAGCCACACTGCCACCACACTGGTCTGGGCGGGGCAACTGGTGGAAGGTATAGCCAGGCGGGGAGGCTTCATTTAAAGGTAATATGTCATCACCCTTCAACCAAGTTTCCATCAGGGCCATGATGGCGATGCAATCATCCACGATAAGCTCATTGATGGCCTTGAAAACAGAGCAGTAACACTCTCAGATTAAATCACGTGACGTCAATTCTTGGTGACACTAGGTGGAGGCCAGGAGTGGGGAAGTGAGCGAGCAAATCACCCCAGGAAACTGAGACCTTCTGGTCTGTTTGGCTCAGTTTGACCCCACTGAGGAGGGAGGCTAATGCAAACATGTTACAAACATGACTGTAGCATGTATTGCAAAGAATTGTGGGCACCTGGTTGTGATTCCAAGATAGAATGGAGTGATTTATGGTTCAGTCACAAAAGCAAACCTAGAGAGGTTTGGCACTGTAGCCAGTTCTAATGGAGGGACCCACCCTAAACATTGACGGAAGGAAACCTGCTGACGTTACCCGGTCTGGCCTATATGTGACTCCATTCCCACAACAATGAAGTTGAAGAGGCCTCACAAGACACTCAGTTGTAACTAGGGATGGACAATGAATCACAAAAGCAAAATCCTGCGGATGCTGGAATCTGAAATAAAAACAGAAAATGCTGGAAATCTCAGCGGGTCAGGCAGCATCTGTGGAGAGAGCGACCGATTTAACGTTTCGGGTCTGTGACCCTTCATCAGAACTGGAAAAGTTTGAGGTGTAACGGGTTCTTAAGGAAGTGCAAGGGGGAGGGAAGAACAAAAGGGAAGGTCTGTGATAGGGTGGGAGACAGGAGAGATTAGAGAGACAACAGGAATGACGGGCAAACAGGAGATGGTAATGAGACACGTTGGGAAACAAAAGATGAGTCTAGATAGGGTGTGAATGGCAGAGTCATCACCGGCTGCCCTGGGAAAGAGAAAGGGTGGGGGGTTGTATTTTTTTAAAAGGAGGAAAGGGAACAAAATTATGGGCAGAGGTTGGACGATAAATGCTGGCCTTACCAGCGACACCCACATCCTGAGACTGAATGCTAAAAAAAGGTTTCACTTATTGTTGTGGGCTGAGTGATTTTGGAGGCCGGTACTGTAGCTCTGTCTGGGAGGGGCCTCTCCTCCTGCTCTCTCATCTGTGCTGCACTCTTCTGTCTGTACTGTCCATCCCTGCTCTCCCCTCTCTGGCTGCAAGTCTCGTGTCGCTGTGTTTCTATGCAGTGGTGACAGCGGATGGGACTGTGACTACAAGACTGGGAGAGGGGAAGGTGTAGATCGATGCCAGAGGCTGCAGCTCAGACAGCCGAGTCGAAGGTGAGCGAGAGCAGCATCACAGGAAAGTGAGCGGGAGGATCGGAGAGGCAGAAACCTAGGCAGCAGCAGGGAGATTGGCAGAGGCAGACGAGTGAGTGGGAGACCAACACTGGAGAGTCCAGGACAGTAGGGTCAGATAAAAGGTAGGTGACCACTTTGGAGCCTTTATAACCAGCCCTTGTCTTTCTTTGAGACTCGCTTTGCCACACACCTTTTGTAATGTACATTTGGCTTTCTGGGTAGCGATCAGGACCTTGGCTAGTTTTCCCTCCCCAGTATAATGAGGCTAGACTGTACAGAGACGCTGTGACTAATTGTCGTGCCCAGCGACTGCCCCATTGAGATCAGTTACCTTGGGGCAACAGCAACTTATACAGTATCTGATACGCAATGAATCTGAGGGGAGAGCAGACGCAGAGCCCTTGTGGAGGTGACTGAAAGCGTGGATGGTTTAAGTATGTTTGGAGGAGGCTTTTGAAGGTGGGGAAGAAATCCGAGATGGAACTGTGAACTGCCTTGGTCTGTGTGGCTGAGCTACTCATTGAATAGACTTGCTGAGGCCTTTAAAGGTGTGTGTTTGATTACAGGCCGTTGCGATGGATGTCTGTGAGAAGGGCCAGCTGACCTCCAGCATGGTGGATGATGTCTTCTTCATTGTGAAGAAGTGCATTGGTCGTGCTCTGGCGAGCTCAAACATCGACTGCCTGTGTGCCATGATCAACCATTCCACCACTGTACTGGAGTCCGATTTCAGGTAACGGCAGGGTGAATCTGAGCGGTCCTGGAACTGCTCACTGACTCCGCCTGCTGGCATGGTATGACCTGGCTGAAAGCGCGCCTCGCACTACGAGTCTGCTGACCGCACTATGCCCAGAAAATCCTTTCGCCAGTCAGACCTGTGCATTTGACTGTCCTGGCGGCTCAGTGGGTTAACTGCCCCGCCTGGCGTGGTACTGGGCCATACAGATCAGAATGGATCCCCAGCCTGTACTGATTTAGCTGATCTGAGCCAGGGGAGCAAGAGGCATTCCTGGGGCTAGGGAGGACAAAGAGCAGCAAGGATTTCCACTGCTGACTGCTGTCAGTCGTCCCTGCTGGAAGGTGCGCGTCTGGTGAGAAAAAGTCTGGGCTCAGCTGTGATGCCCCTCACTGCTGACACCTGGAGGGTGGCCTTGGAACTACACCCGACAGGAAGCAGCACCTTCAGGAGAGGAGAATTTAAACCAATTATCAGCCAACAGACAGAGAACCACAAGCTCTAACCTCAGTGTGTAGCTTTACAATTTGAACTGAAAGTAGCAGAACTCTGGGTGTCTATGAACTGACTGAAAGGAATCTGAGAATCCCCCGATATTCAGAATGTTCTACACCTTTTCAATAAAAACTCTCCAGTCAATTAAAACCTTTTCTCTACAGAATAAGTTTTCCCTGCCTGTTACTGTACTATCATGTACGTAACATCCCCCGCCTCAGCTCATCCGCTGCTGAAGCCCTCATCCAGGCCTTTGTTGCCTCTAGACTTAACTATTCCAACACATTCCTGACTAGCCTCCCACATTCTACCCTACGTAAACTAGAGGTGATCCAAAACTCAGCAGCCCGTGCCCTAACTTGCACTAAGTTCCACTCACCATCACCCCTGTGCTCGCTGACCTACATTGGCTTCCGGTTAAGCAATGCCTCGATTTCAAAATTCTCATCCTTATTTTCAAATCCCTCCATGGCCTCGCCCCTCCCTATCTCTGTAACCTCCTCCAGCCCCCCCCCCCCCCACCAAGATGTCTGCGGTCCTCTAACTCTACCCTCGAGCATCCCTGATTATAATCGCTCAACCATTTGTGGCCATGCCTTCTGTTGCCTGGGCCCTAAGCTCTGGAATTCCCTGCCTAAACCTCTCCGCCTCGCTACCTCTCTTTCCTCCTTTAAGACGCTCCTTAAAACCTACCTCTTTGGTCACCTGCGCTAATTTCTACTTATGCGGCTCAGTGTCAAATACTCCTGTGAAGTGCCTTGGAATGTTTCAGTACGTTAAAGATGCTATATAAATACAAGTTGTTGTTGTTGTATTATTCCTGATATCTAACTTATGCAAATATAGGTTGATGGATCAGCCATGATATTATTGAATGATGGAGCAGGCTCGAAGGGCCGAAGGGCCACATGGCCTACTCCTGCTCCTAGTTCTTATTTCTTATGTTCTTAACGTCACCCTCCACAAGCACAATATAGCTACATATGTCAACGCTAATAGTTAGCACTCTGCAGAACCTTATATAATGTACCTCTTGGGTGAGGAACTGAGTCATAAGACCAGAAGGTCTCGGGTACAATCCCACTCTATATAGTTACCTGGTCTCAGCCAGGGTTACAGTTGGAGATCTACATAGACCTTAGCACCCCTAAGCTCAGGAGCACAAATCAGTCAGGGCTGCCACTCCGAATTGTTGTCTTGCTGGAAAGGTCAGGCAAGGATTGGGTCAGCTGTGATGTTCTCAAAAGTAGAATAATCTGGCACTGGCTGAGATACGGAGAACGGCAACTACCTTGTAGCCCTTACCCCCAGCATGAGTAAACACTATAAAAAAGGATGGGAGAAAATTGGGAAGAGGTAGGGTAAATGCCTCATGATCCGGCTCCTTAAGTCTGCTGAACATTATTTTCTCTTGCTGTGGAGTGCCTGTACCGTAGGTGACCATTGCCTTAAGTCATTTCATAATGTCAGCTCTGTTCAATGGGTAAATACCCATTCGTGTTCGTGTGGGAAGAACTCTGTCATTTGCTAGCAGTGACGGTACAGGGGGAATCTCTGGGTCAGTGTCTGTCAGTAGTTAGTAGCTGTTTGTAGCAGGATTTTGTCTTTAGTTTAAGGGTAAAACCTGGCATGATCTAGTTCTGAACAAGTTTTGGTAATGGCAGTCTGTGCATCACTCAGCTATTGTGAGCTCATAGCCAGGCTTTAGAGCTGTTGCATTGGTGGTTGTGTATAGTCACGTAGCCACTCCTCATAGGTGACGCATTGTGAGATGTTTTTGTCTGTTTCTGTTGTGCAGGGAGGTGCTTTATAACAAGCTGCGCAATGGGTTCCCTGCCACCACCTTTCAGGACATCCAGCGTGGTGTGACCAGTGCCGTGAACATCATGCAGTCCAGCCTGCAGCAGGGCAAATTTGACACCAAGGGCATTGAAAGCACAGATGAAGCCAAGCAATCCTTTCTGGTATGTGTTGATTTTTTTTGCTTGCCTGTGCTTGGGAAGTTCTTTCTCCCACACTGGTGGTCCACTATTGAGAAATCACTGTGTGGTGAATTCCTGGCGTGGCCCCACATCTTCATACTCCTTGCAAAGCATCACTCGCCTACAGAGATGCTTTTTTGGGGTGTGAACTTTGAGCTCAGGTGAGGGATGTTGGTGCTGAGCAATGAGACAGTTTTCATTTTGCACACCCAGTTCTAGCATCAAGCATTCCTAAACTCACAGCATCACCAAGCACCACTGTCCTCGAGACTTATGCTAATTCAGCCTGGCCACTAAACAATGGTTGAAATTGGCCAGGAGTCCCTAAGCCTTTTCATAGAAACATAGAAAATAGGTGCAGGAGTAGGTCATTCAGCTCTTCGAGCCTGCACCACCATTCAATATGATCATGGCTGACCATGCAACTTCAGTACCCATTCCTGCTTTCTCTCCATACCCCTTGATCCCTCCTGTGCGGCCCCTGGCCTGCGAACACCATTGGAGCAGGCCAGGGAACGGAAGGAGCAGTGTGGCAGCATACCACTCCAGGGAGCAGCACGTGCTGGAGCAGGAGAGCAACGGCAGTGAAGAGTGACGTCACCAAAGTCCAGGTCGGTGTTTGGAGTGTGGGCAGGTACAGCAGGAGCGGCGAGGTCGGGGCGAAGGAGCGGCGAGAGATTGTAGAGGAACATGATCGGGGCCCATGAGAAGCGCGAGTTTGGGGCCCAGAAGAGGCGAGGGCCCAGGGGTAGCACAGGCCAGCCCACACTGCGATATGTGTGCGCACTAGGTCCGTGCAGCAGAGCAGGTCTCCAGTCGTCTTGTTTAATCCTTGCCACTGGACCAAGACCTAGCTCTGTCAAGCCCATGTGGTGGCTGATGTGCAACGGCCACCACACGTTTTTAAAAAAAAAAATCCACCCTTCAAGATTTAGTTCAGACCTGGAATTTTAGGTCCATCATTGAAACACCTGTGAACTTTGACGTGGAAGCAAGTCATCCTCGATTCGAAGGTCTGCCTATGATGATGATTAGCAGTAAGGGCCACTTCTAACTCCCTTTTGAATATATCCAACGAACTGGACTCAACAACTTTCTGTGGTAGAGAATTCCACAGGTTCACAATTCTCTGGGTGAAAAAGTTTTTTAGGGTTGACTGCTTCCTTCCCTCGCAGGCCTGTGATTGTGTTGAAGGGTGCTGGTTGGTTAGAGCAGTGCTTCCCCTTCACATACCCAGTGTCGGAATAGAATGCTCCCAGTTATATCCCAGTTAGTTGCAGAGTAAAGCTGGCTCTGCTCTGCTCTAACAATGTGGCTCATCTCTAATCTGAGTGCCCCCTACGCACCAGTGTGGCACATAATCCCTTTCTCACACCATTCACCATAGTGTGCTGATTTAATGCTTTTAGTCTATGTTGGATTGAAACTCGCTAAACTAATTTCACGTTGGGCTTCCAAAGTTGATTAGCCTAGCCTTGATTTGAGCCCAGAGGTGAACCTCCAGCGTCTTACTCACTGTGCCAGCCAGTTGCATAAATGAGCCCCAGCCCGATCACAGACTCCCACATTACTTGATGCTGGAGTGTGTCTCTCTTGTTCATAGTTCTCATTTGCTTGGTTGTGCGCCATTAACTGTCTCATTTCTTCTCATTTAGGTGACTCTGAATAATGTAGAGATGTGCAGTGAAAATCTTCTGACCCTGAAAAAGAACCTGGAGGTATGAGAGTGTTCACTGACCAGGCTAGGCATTTTTCTACAGGATGAACGTTTTCCCAATTTTCTCCTCTCCTCTCCAGAAGGCGAGGACTCCTGTTGGGTACAGTCCCACAAGCACTGGCAGCCTACCAGTACCTCACCCAAGTAGCCCTTCATTACATAATCAGCTTCATCGTTGAGACTATCCCACTGTGAACAGCGTCACAGTTAAATCCAATTAGTCATCACGCAGCAACTGCACACAGGCTGATGGTCACTGGTATTGCGGATCGAGGCAGGCCTGATAATTGTTCTCTTGCCGCATGATTACTGCTTATTGACTCGTATTTGCAGGTATAGACTAAGGGTACAGTACTCAGTTATACATGCTAGCTGATTGAGAAAAGGAGCAGGGCAGCAGCGCTGTTATTCGGAGCCTGCACTCCAGTTTAGACGGCACAAATGTGAATCCTGCCTCAGTTGACGTTCACATTCTGTTTCCTTCTCGCTCTCCCAATCCTCTGCCTCAGCCAAATGAGCATGTCTCCTTGGGCTGCTGCTCTCCTGAAGGCGCTGCCTCAAACCAAGGAGAGTTCCATGGGAGGTGCCTACCCTCCAGTACCTCAGTGTGGTGCTGGCAGGAATGTAATCATAATGGTTTACTGAAGTGGTGTATGTTTCTTCACAGAGTGACTGTACAAAGCTGTTCAGCCAAGGTCTGGGAGCGGAGCAGGCACAAGCAAAGATTGACAGCTGTCTATCGGACTTGGCTGCGGTATCCAACAAATTTAAGGACCTCCTGCAGGTGAGTTAGTTGCAGACTGTCTAATCCTGGTCCTATTCAGCTGTGACACAAGAGTGGGTAAAGAAGGGGTGTCATCATTATTGGTGGTCCTGCAAAGCGAGGATGACTTGCTTCCATGCCAAAAAAGGATGAGTTCACAGGTGTTTCAATGAAGGGCCTAATATTCTGGATCCCCAACTACATCCTGAAGGGTGGAAGATGCCAATGCGTGGATTTTTTTTAATGTGGGGTGACTGTTGCACACCAGCCACCACATGGGCTTGACAGAGCTAGGTCTTGGTCCAGTGGCAAGGATTACCTATGACGCCTGGAGACCAGCTCTGCTGCACGGACCTAGTGCATACATATATCGCAGTGTGAGCAGGCCCGTGCTGCCCTGGGCCCCTGGCCCTGACCACATCCCTCTACAGTCTCTTGCTGCTCCTTTGCCCCGATCTCGACGCTCCTGATGTACCTGCCCACCTGGACCTTGATGACGTCACTCTTCGCTGTTGTCGCCCTCCTGCACCAGCTCGTGCTGCTCCCTGAAGTAGTATGCCTCCACGTCACTCCTTTTATGGCCCCTGGTGTTCTCACACAAGTCGGGGCTTCCACGCTGTTCCAGAGGCCTCCACGCCACTCCCTCCCCCACCCCCCCCCCCCCCCCCCAACCCGCATGGCCCCGACTTGCGTGAGAACACCAGCGGCAGGTCGGGGCCATGCGGGTCGCAGATGGTGTGTACCACTTTAAGGACTCCAGTCTGTGAAAGGTTCCTGGCCAGTGAGTACTGCAAATCACAAATGTTCAGTGTTGGGATGTGGGAATTCCCCAAGAGATAGAAGCCCAGTTGTAGGAATCCTGACAACATAATTCCTTTAAGGTAGTCGACTGAAATCATCTCTCTTGTATTTGCCATGTCGCATCCCAACGTTTGCCAATTTTGGGGCCAAAATTGCCCCTCTCTAAGAGTAGGCGCACTCACCGTTTGTGAAGATTTTTCTCCGCCCCAATCCACCAGGGAGGGTTTCGCCCGGGCCAACAGCCTGGCACCCAAGAGGCTGCCTGTTGTCGGCCCAGCTGAACCCGTGGCTGTCATTGTCAGGCTGACCTTTGAGTTCACCGACAAAATAAAATGGCGTTCACAGCACTGCGCCCTCCCCTTTAAGGGTGGATGTGCTGCCCAGCCACACATAGCTTCCCGCCGGGGAAACCTGTCCGTGTACCCGACCAGCGGCCGCTCTGCTCCCCTCCCGCGGGGGTCGGAGAGGGGGACGGGGCGGCAGCACAGGCAGTGCGGAATCCTGTTCCCGCTGCTCCCGGCCCAGGGGCAATTTAGGACAGGTCAGCCCATCCATCTTCGATGCGGTATTGGGCCTTGAGTGGGGCAATTTCGGCCCCTTTGTCTTTTGATACGTTAATTGCAGACCCCAAAATTAATGCAAACCATTCAAGCTTGATGCTTTCACATTTAGAAATCCACCCGAAATAAATCAAATCAAAAATATATCCGGTTGTGAACGTGTTGTGCCTGGATATCGGGATCACAGCACAGTAACTTTTGCTGGGTTCTACAAGCTCAGGAGCGCCTCCAGCTGGAACCGAATTGCACTGCAGCACAACTTTTATCGTGCTGGGCGGGACGTGATCACCAAATGACCAACATTTCCTGCTGGAATCGGGGAGTGAGAGACAGCAAGGCTGATGCTCTCATCCCTTACAGCAAGCTGGAGTTGATGCAGAGTTATTATGCTGTTTCTTCTAACCCCACGACACTTATTAACACAGAAACTTATTGATAAAGCTGAGTGCCCAGCCTCTCCTGCTCCTGCTCCCAATTCTGGCAGCCCTTTCCTGTCCCAGAGGGGCCTAGGTTAAAGGCAGGCATGAACCGGCACCCCAAGACAACAGACCCAGCAGCTTATGTAGGTGAAACCACTTGTTGCCCTAGCCTATCCAAGGAACAAAACCAAGTGAATTGCTGAATCCCTTAAACAGAGATGTCCCAGGGGACATATAGCCATGTCGGGACACCCAGGACTGGCCATAATAGCAAACTACACTGCAACTGCACATAATACCTACATTTAGCTGTAGCAAATGTTCTGTATTTTAAAGAAAAAGGGGATGCAGGACCTGATTGAAGTATATAAAATATTGGGTGACTGGTATAATGTAAGTCCTGAATATGGCTTCAAAGTAGGCACATAGAAGGAAATCTAAACCAGTGATCAATGCATTTAGAACAGATCTCCGGAAGAGATTCTTCAGACGAAGGGGAAGAAATTACTGGAACGAGCTGCCAGTAACAGCACAGACTGTAGGGGCTTTTAAAACACAGTGGATGGTGGGCTGGGAGATCTGGGGTACTAGAGGGAACCACTTCAGTGGGCCTGACATCGATATATTTAGCACATTTAAACATGCTGCTAGGATGTAAGTTATGGTGACGTTACTTGGCTGCATCTATTACTGAGAGGGGTTAAGTAGAGGACAAGAGAAACAGCATCTCCATACCTTCAAATCAAGAATGATTTCGGGGCAGATTTCCTGCCTCAGTGTCATCACTAAAATGAAGTAGTAGGATGTTTTCCACCAGGACATGAGCACATACCTGGACACTCCTAGAAAGAATTATAGAGCCTTTTATAACTTGAGGACGACCCAAAGTGCATTACAGGCGATGAAGTACTTTTGAAGTGTAATCGCTGTTGCAGTGTAGGAAACGTGGCAGCCATTTTGCACACAGCAAGGTCCCATAAACAATAATGTGATTGTGACCACATAATCTGTTTCAGTGATACTGGTTAGGCAAAAATATTGGCCAGGACATATTCTCTGAATAGTGCCATGGGATCTTTTACCTGAGAGAGCAGATGGGGCCTAGGTTTAACATCTCATCTGATAGACGGCATCTCTGACAGTGCAGCACTCCCTCAGTGCTACACTGGAGTGTTGGCCTAGATTATGTGCTCAAGGAGTGGGACTTGAACCCACAACCTTCTGACTCCAAGGCGCGAGTGCTACCCACTGAGCCAAAGCTGACGTCTCCAGCATGGTACTGAGGGAGGTATGCATGGTCGGAAGTGCAGTCCTTCGGATGTGATGATGAACTGCGACCTCTTCCACCAAAGGTTCCATGGCACAGTTGAAAAGCCCAAGCAAGAGTATGCCTGTGTATGAGTATATCAATCATTTGGATTTTGTCTTACAGGAAGGTTTAGCAGAACTCAACACTACAGCTATCAAACCGCAGCTTAAGCCCTGGATAACTGGGTTTCTTTCCATCTCCCACAACATTGAGGAGGTGAGAGCATTTAACCTCATGCAAGCAAAAAGCAAATGCCTGTACACAATTACGGGCATCTGAGTTAAAAAATTTACTCGTGCAACCGTGTTGTGCAAATATATGTAGCCCTCGAAGTTAAAGTTACATAATTTAGTATGGCCATAATATTTGTTAATTGACTGGCTGTCGATTGTATTTCTATAAACCTCCACACCAGCCACAAACCCAGTATCTCACTGTCCCATATCCCAGCTTGTGCACCCCACAACCTATAAACCCAGTGTCCTGTGGCACTGTGTCCCAGGTGGGGAGTCTACACCTCATCGACTATAAACCCAGCATCCTACTGCCGGGGTCATCTCTTGCTGCTGCTCTGCCCATGTCACTAATTGCCTTTTATTTCATATAATCGGTTCACTGTAACATTCACAATCTATCCAACAGTGAAATATCTTTACTATCCTTTCCACATGCTGTACACCCCATGTAACCATTGTTACTAAATCCACAAATAAAACATCAGAATCTCTCCGTCTCTTCCTCACCTCAGATCTCCGCATAAAAATCCCTGGGCACCCTCGGGCTCTTAGCAAAGCAACATTCGAGTCACAGCTGCATCCAAAACACAGATGAGCAACAGAAAATGCCCGCGAACAGCGTTATTAACTGAGGTACCAACACACGAGATACGGACTGATATAACTGAAGGCCTCGTCAGTTACAGATATTTCTTTCACATGCATGAAATCCAGTAATGCACCAGTACCAACCAGTCTCCGATACTCTGTGGGTCCAGTGTACTTTGCTGCAGAACATTCTGCAGAAGGGGCCTGTAAAGTTGGTAAAACGGGCAAAGTGAGTAATGAGGCGCCCATGGTTAGTTTGCTGAGAGAGTACATTCCTGGTGTGTCGTATCCCAAACTGCCCAATTTACATGTGTTTTATTTTATTCCAGGAGGAGTTTAATGATTATGAAGCCAATGATCCCTGGGTCCAACAATTCATTCTCAACCTGGAGCAATTAATGGCAGAGTTCAAGGTGTGTGTGTGTGTGTGTGTGTGTATAAAGTTTGCTTAAAATCCATAATGTTCCAATTAAGTTGGGATCCCAGACAGGAAATACAGTGTCGGTGATCTTAGATTCTAAATTATAAACAGACAGCAGCAGCGAGGAATCACATCGTCTCTTTCTTGTTCTTAAAGATCTCAGACTGTGGAACTCCCTCAGTCTTTCCATTCTCCTGCAATTTTCAGCCCTTTAAAACGTGAGCCAATGTCACCTAATCACGATGTCTTCACACTTTGACTTGAGCAGTTCTGCACTAAAGTCTTGGGCCCATCATCTGTTTCTCTGTTTGTTTGAAAAAAAGAATGAGGTAACTTTCGATGGCGATTGGCCAGCAGACTAGCTGAGTGAGAGTCAAGTGCATGCCCGAGAGGGCGGGTGTGTCACAATAGCACTTTGCAGTAGAAACCTTCCTATCTGAGCAATCTACCCTCCTTGTGATTTTTTGGACTATTATTGTACAAACAGCTGTAGGTATGAAGACAAAGCAAATGAAAGTCCCTCACTTTTCACCATCCAGCGTTCTCCCTGGAAGCTGGGTATACAGCTGCTCTCTCATCTTGTATCCACTCACTCCTGGTCCTCAAGCTGCAGAAGTCTCACTCGGTTAAGGAGATTGAGATTTGTACAGTTTGCCAGCTAACTGAACCCCTGGAGTCAGCCTGGTGGCTCAATGGATCAATGCACTGCCTGGGGTAGAACTGAGTTACACAGACCTAGGGAGGGGGAGGACCCAGCTTCAGTCAGTGCGGTTAGCAGTTGATCACAGCGAGGAGAACATTTACCCCAAGTTCCCACTTCTGACTGCGTCCAGCGACTCCCACTGGTAGGTGAATGTGTGAGGGCATCATCAGGGCGGGGTCCAGTTTGGCTGTGATGTCACCCACTGCCGGACAGTCTGATTACTGTCTCGTCACAATGGCCACTTGGGCAAGGTATGGGAGGGTGAGTGTAGAACCATACCCCAAGCATGAGTCGGCTCCTTGGGGAGCAAGGGGGAATGGAGTGAAATTAAAGCTAGCTGCTCCACTTGTGCAGCATCTCACTGCAGCCCACACAGAGCAATCCGTCTCTTCTCTTTACAGATGCTGACTGATTCTTCTTCATTAGTTCTCACAATGTGGGCAGCACTGGCAAGGCAGAATTTATCGCCCATCGCTGTGTTTTTGTTTCAGATTTCCAGCACTGATGGGTTGTCCTTTCATTGCCCCGAGGGAGTTGAAGGGGAGGGAGGGAAGCTGCAATCCTTTCCTTGTGTGACTGTATTTGTGTTCCGTAGGTCGGATTGTCCCAAGTGATCTACGATAATCTCACCAGTCTGATGACAAGCCTGATCGCGATTGAACTGGAGAAGGTGGTTCTCAAGTCAACGTTCAGCCGGGTACGAGCGAGAAAGGCCAGGAGTCTTTTAGCACTCTGTACATGTTGTGAGCTGACAGTTCATTGGGTGAAGGTACCGGCCGTGTGGCACTGAGCCATACCGATGGCTAAAGGGTTCTGAGGACTAGGTATGCATTCCCTCGAGTATAGAAGATTAAGGGGTGAGCTAATTGAGGTGCTTAGGATGATCAAAGGATTTGATAGGGTAGACCGAGAAACTAATTCCTCTGATGGAGGGAATCCAGGACAAGGGGCCTTAACCTTAACATTAGAGCAAGGCTGTTCAGGGATGGTGTCAGGAAGCGCTTCTTCACACAAAGAGTAGTGGAAATCGGGAACACTCTCCCTCAAATAGTTGTTGAGACTGGGGATCATTTTTTTTTATTCGTTGATGGGATGTGGGTGTCGCTGGCAAGGCCAGCATTTATTGCCCATCCCTAATTGCCCTTGAGAAGGTGGTGGTGAGCCGCCGCCTTGAACTGCTGCAGTCCGTGTGGTGAAGGTACTCCCACGGGAGGGAGGGAGTTTCAGGATTTTGACCCAGCGACGATGAAGGAACGGCGATATATTTCCAAGTCAGGATGGTGTATGACTTGGAGGGGAACTTGCAGGTGATGGTGTTCCCTTGCTCCTGCTGCCCTTGTCCTTCTAGGTGGTGGAGGTCGCGGGTTTGGGAGGTGCTGCTGAAGTAGCCTTGGCGAGTTGTTGTAGTGCATCTTGTAGATGGTGCACACTGCAGAAACGGTTTGCCGGTGGTGGAGGGAGTGAATGTTTAAGGTGGGGGATGGGATGCAGCTTAAGCGTGCTGCTTTGTCCTGGATGGTGTTGAGCTTCTTGAGTGCTGTTGGAGCTGCACTCATCCAGGCAAGTGAAGAGTATTGCATCGCACTCCTGACTTGTGCCTTGTAGGTAGTGGAAAGGCTTTGAAAATTGAAATATTTTTGTTCAGTAAGGGTTACGGAACCAAGGCGAGTAAATGGAGTTGAGGGACAGATCAGCCATGATCTGACTGCATGGCTCGAGGGATTGAGTGGCCTACTCCTGTTCCTATGTTGGTGGACTCAATCCTGGGATTGTGCTGAATGAGATGAGCTCAGCTGGGCTTGGCTGTAGGGGACGACAATTGTCTCAGCAGCCCTGGGCTAGGCAGGGGAAAAACTGACCAGGGATTCTGCTCTGATCACCACCCAGGGACTACTGCTGGAAAGAACAGTGTGTGGACTTTGACAAGGATAAGGGTGAGACTGCAAAAGGTAGAATAAGTACTCGTCTTAGAAACTGCAGGGCATGGTAAGATGCTGAATAAATGCACATTTTAGTTCTTAAGAACATAAGAAATAGGAGCAGGAGTAGGCCATACGGCCCCTCGAGCCTGCTCCGCCATTTAATACGATCATGGCTGATCCGATCATGGACTCGGGTCCCCTTCCCTGTCCGCTCCCCATAACCCCTTATTCCCTTATCATTTAAGAAAGTCTATTTCTGCCTTAAATTTATTCAATTTCCCAGCTTCCACAGCTCTCTGAGGCAGCAAATTCCACAGATCCACAACCCTCTAAGAGAAGAAATTTTTCATCAGTTTTAAATGGGCAGCCCCTTATTCTAAGATCATGCCCTCTAGTTCTAGTCTCCCCCATCAGTGGAAACATCCTCTCTGCATCCACCCTGTCAAGCTCTCTCCTAATCTTATACAATTCAAGTTATAATTTTTTATCTTGAATAAACTGCTGTGATATTCCTTAGCATATATGAAATGTCTTCTGCACAAATCACATTGTAGAATGAATGTCACCTTCCACTTTATTTTGTGGTCAGTTTCCTCCCGAAAATGCTGACCCTTGCTGGGTTATATGGGTATCTGGTGCCTCCAGTACTTTGCCTAACAGGCCGAGCTCCTGACCTGAGCCTAGACAGTGTGTGCTGGTTATTCAGTTCCCCCACCCCAAGGAGGGTGGGTTACTGGAGTAGGGATCCTGCCTGATTTCCCCCCCCCCCCACCTCCTCACCCCAGATCACTAGCCCAGGGCACTGAGGATAAGTAATAACTCTAGTGCCACCAACTAACTAACAATGAGCACTAACTCGGTGCAGTGAGAGACTTTAGCGGTTTGGGCAGTTTAGCACCACAGCAGGTGATGCATTGCCCACAAGGCTGTTGATCAAAATAGGAAGGAGGGGCTCAAAAAGCACTTCAATTACAAATGAGTTTAAATGAGAGATCTTTTAGTGTTGTTTACATTTTCTCACCTCCCTAGTGGGATCTCCTAACTTAATAAACATCATCCTCATCATCATCATAGGCAGTCTCGAGGAAGACTTGCTTCCACCCTTAAAATGAGTCCTTAGGTGGCTGAACAGTCCAATACGAGAGCCACAGTCCCTGTCACAGGTGGGACAGATAGTCGTTGAGGGAAGGTTGGGTGGGACAGGTTTGCCGCACGCTCTTTCCGCTGCCTGCGCTTGTTTTCTGCATGCTCTCGGCGATGAGACTCGAGGTGCTCAGCGGCCTCCCAGATGCACTTCCTCCACTTAGGGCGGTCTTTGGCCAGGGACTCCCAGGTAAACATCCACTTGCCTCTTGACACCTGGCTTTGTGCTATCTCCTCCTGACCTTTTCTTGGTTACTTCTCAGCTGGGCGGGTTACAGTTTGACAAGGAGCTCCGATCGCTAATTGCATACCTGACATCGGTGATCACGTGGACCATTCGAGACAAGTTCGCTCGTCTCTCTCAGATGGCAACCGTACTGAATCTGGAAAGGGTGAGTGTGTGGAGTAAGATAGAGTAAATAGGGACTTGCATTTTATACAGCGCCTGTCACTACCTCGGGACATCCCAAAGCGCTTTACAACCAATGAAATACATTTGAAGTGTCGTCACTGTTGTAATGTAGGAAAACGGGCATAGGCCTGTGAGGCCTAAAGGCTTGTTTCTGTGCTGAAATTCTATGTAGCTCCTATACAGGAGGTGACCGGACCGTCGATGGTCAGAACAAATGGGTGTTGGAGCAGGCAAGTTTGAGAGGGGTCTGAATGATGTGTTCACAGCAGCATACTTACTTCTGATTATGTAGAGAGAGACATCTCAGCATTTTACAGGGTGGTGGATACTTAATGGGGGAAGAAATGAAGGGGGCCAGGAACAAAAGCACAGACGAGGAGGGCGGCCTTGAGGTAACTGGCAAGACGGAGATGCTGAGGGAAGCAGGTAGTTTTAGAGGACAGACACACGGTGGCTGAAGGAGTAGCAGCGGATGGTGGTGTGGGGGAAGAAGTCATCGACTGTTGTTCGAGGAATGAAGAGCTGGAGAACACAGGTAGAGAGGGGCGAGACCTCGGAGATATGTAGGTGAGAACGAGGATATTGAATTAGATTCTGTTGGATATGGAAAACCTTGGAGCTTAGCAAGGGTACGGGAAATGGGCCTTGGGGCAGGGTGAGGACAGGGACCATGCCAACTGGGTGACTTGTAGGTTATTAATGGTCAAACAGGAGGCTGACGAGAAGCGTGCCAGAGAAGTCCAGTCATGGGAAACAAAAGGGGTTTGGGGAGCGGCAGAGGAGAGGTAAGGGTGGAGACGGACAATGTGGTGAAGGTGAACGAAAGCAGTCTTTGCAACAGATTGGATATGAAGGCAGAAGCTGACCTTGGGATTGAACACGACAAGCAGGCTGAGCCTGTGGCAGGGAGGGAGATTGAGTCACGATTGGAAGCTCATCGATAGTCACAGGAGCTGATGAGCAGTTATTTGATTTTTCTAACATAAAGCTGGAGGAAATTTTGGCTCAGATAGGGCACTACTCAAGACAGTGGGAGAGTGATGGAGGAGATGGGAGGTCGAGCTAGAGCTAGGTGGCGTCAGTGTATATGTGAAATGCGGGACTTGCTGGGCCCAATGGCCTTTTCTCAATCGAGCTTTGGCAGTTCTTATGTAACTTTGTTGTTGCAGCCAGTGTGTTGCTTTGGAATGACTCTGAACTACACTGTTGGGTGCCTTGCAGCACTAATACAGCAAGGGTTTAAGTCACCATAACTGCTTCTGATTACATCACAAAGGGGGAGCTTGTAAATGATGAAGAGGAGGGGATGGAACCTTGAGGTACACCAAAGATGACCGTGTGGACATCGGAGAAACCATTTGAGAGAATGTCAGGTCTGCTGCTGCAACTGGACAAGTGGAACCAGTTTGACCAGTTTGAGAGATATTTGAGGAGGATGGAGTAGTTGAGTGTCGGAGGCAGCAGAGTGATGGAGGAGGATGATGTGAGTGAGTGAGCAGGATGGTGTGGTTGAGTGCAGGAGTCACACAGGACGCTGATGGTGACTTTAACCCTTGCTGTATTAGTGTGCAAGGCACCAACAGTGTAGTTCAGAATCATTCCAAAGCAACACACTGGCTGCAACAACAAAGTTACATAAGAACTGCCAAAGCTCGAGTGAGAAGGCCATTGGGCCCAGCAAGTCCCGTTTTCCCCTCCCCCACCCCTCCAAAACCAGAGACGATACAATTATCAGAGTTCCCCTCCCATCACCAGCTGTTCATCTCCCACTTCAAACAACATATTGATCCTTCTCATAGTGTCAGTTGACCTTAGATCATAGAAACATAGAAAATAGGTGCAGGATTAGGCCATTCGGCCCTTCGAGTCTGCACCACCATTCAATATGATCATGGCTAATCATGCAACTTCAGTACCCCATTCCTAATTTCTCTCCATACCCCTTGATCCCTTTAGCCATAAGGGCCACATCTAACTCCCTTTTGAATATATCTAACAAACTGGCCTCAACAACTTTCTGTGGTAGAGAATTCCACATGCCCACAATTCTCTGAGTGAAGAAGTTTCTCCTCATCTCAGTCCTAAATGGTTTACCCCTTATCCTTAGACTGTGATCCCTGGTTCTGGACTTTCCCAACATCGGGAACATTCTTCCTGCATCTAACCTGTCCAATCCCGTCAGAATTTTATATGTTTCTATGAGATCCCCTCTCATTCATCTAAATTCCAGTGAATATAAGCCTAGTCGACCCAGTCTTTCTTAATATGTCAGTCCTGCCATCACAGGAATCAGTCTGGTGAACCTTCGCTGCACTCCCTCAATAGCAAGAATGTCCTTCCTCAGATTAGGAGACCAAAACTGCACACAATACTCAAGGTGTGGTCTCACCAAGGCCCTGTACAACTGTAGTAAGATCTCCCTGCTCCTGTACTCACATCCACTCGCTATGAAGGCCAGCATGCCATTTGCTTTCTTTACTGCCTGCTGTACCTGCATGCCTACCTTCAATGACTGATGTACCTTGACACTCGGGTCGCGTTGCACCTCTCCTTTTACTAATCTGTCACCATTCAGATAATCTGCCTTCCTGTTTTTGCCACCAAAGTGGATAACCTCACACTTATCCACATTATACTGCATCTGTCATGTATTTGCCCATTCACCTAACCTGTCCAAGTCCCCCTGCAGCCTCCTAGCATCCTCCTCACAGCTCACACTGCCACCCAGCTTAGTGTCAACTGAAAACTTTGAGATATTACATTCAATTCCTTCGTCTAAATCATTAATGTATATTGTAAATAGCTGGGGTCCCAGCACTGAACCCTGCGGCACTCCACTAGTCACTGCCTGCCATTCTGAAAAGGACCCATTTATTCCCATTCTTTGCTTCCTGTCTGTCAACCAGTTTTCTATCCACACCAATACATTACCCCCAATACAATGTGCCTTAATTTTGCACACTAATCTCCTGTGTGGGACCTTGTCAAAAGCCTTCTGAAAGTCCAAATACACCACATCCACTGGTTCTCCTTTATCCACTCTATTAGTTACACCCTCAAAAAATTCTAGAAGATTTCCCTTTCATAAATCCATGCTGACTTGGATCGATCCTGTCACTGCTTTCCAAATGTGCTGCTATTACATCTTTAATAATTGATTCCAGCATTTTTCCCACCACCGATGTCAGCCTAACCGGTCTATAATTCCCTGTTTTCTCTCTCCCTTTTTTAAAAAGTGGGGTTACATTAGCTACACTCCAATCCATATGAACTGATCCAGAGTTCATGGAATGTTGGAAAATGACCACCAATGCATCTACTATTTCTACGGCCACTTCCTTAAGTACTCTGGGATGCAAACTATCCGGCCCTGGGTATTTATCGGCCTTCAATCCCTTCAATTTCTCTAACACCATTTCCTGACTAATAAGGATTACCCTCAGTTCGCCCTTCTCGCTAGACCCTCGGTCCCCTAGTATTTATTCCTTAGAGGTTATTCGTGTCTTCCTTAGTGAAGACAGAACGAAAGTATTTGTTCAATTGGTCTGCCGTTTCCTTGTTCCCCATTGTGAATTCACTTGATTCTGACTGCAAGGGACCTACATTAGTCTTCACTAATCTTTTTCTCTCCACATATCTATAGAAGCTTTGGCAGTCAGTTTTTATGTTCCCTGCAAGCTTACTCTCATACTCCCTTCCCTGGGAGTCTGTTCCGCATCTATTCTACTCTCTAACCTTGTCTGAGACTTGTGTATTCTGTATGTGTGTCCTAAACTAAACAGCTGCTTACTTTAATCTTAATTATAGGTTTCATTATTTTAATGAGCTGTGTCATGTCTCTCATCTGACTTCTCCGGTGAAAACAAGTTTATCTGCTTGTGCCTTCCTTTATTACTTCACCCCTAAGTCTGGAGTCCTGGCCAGCTTCCCTGAAATCTTTCTATTGTGTCTCTACCTTTTTGATGACCAAGACTGTACGTCATGTTCCAGAACTGGCCTCGTCATTGGTGGCTACAATGCCAGTATAATTTGCTTCGATTTTCAGTCCAAGACTCTCTCACTATCCAACATTGATAACTGCCTCACCAGATATTTTGAAGTGTGATCAATTATCACTCCCAAGTCCTCTCCCTTTTCAGTCTCTGCCCCTGGAAACCCTTTCAATTGGCACACACACATTTCCTGTTACCGGTGCCTATGTGCGTTACACTACCACATCAATATCCACCTGTTGTATCTCAGTGAATAATTCTGCTCTAACATGTTGGTCAGTCTTTATATCAAGTGTGGGTTTTGTCGTCATGTGTCTCACTTCCCTTTCTTTTCCTACAGGTTACGGAGATTTTAGATTACTGGGGACAGAACTCTGGACCACTGACCTGGCGTCTCACGCCCGCTGAGGTGCGTCAGGTGCTTGCACTGCGGAATGACTTTCGTAGCGAGGATATCAAGAGGCTTCGCTTGTAGCACCTGTGCAGTCTTTACAGAATCGGTTGTTATCCTTCCTCCTTGGGCAGCAAGTTATAGACTTGTGTATCTTCAGGCAGTGGGACCATGTCTAGTGTTTGGAAAAACTGCATCAACATGGTCTGGTATGCACTGGAAACGATTCCCGTACTTTTCTGTCGTTGGCCTAAAGGATCGTTAATTCACAAACTCTCTGAACATGTCCGGCTTCAGTGCCTCATCAATGAAGGGATGGCTTCAGAACCAGACAATATTTCCACACCCTGCTACTGGAATAAAGGGTGTTACTCCACTACATTTGGACTGTGCACTACAGGTTGTGTTTTGTGTTACAGCTTATAAGAAAGATGGTTTGTTGTCAGAGTGTGATTTCCCAAATAGCACAGGAGGAGGCTATTCAGCCCATCGTGCCTGTGCCAGCTCTTTGATAGAGCCATCCAATTAGTCCCACTCCTCCGCTCGTTCCTCATGGCCATGCAAAGTTTTCCTTTGGCAAGATCATGTGCTATTTTGGATCAGAATGGCTCAGTGAGTATAAGCAGTGAGTTGCTGAGCTGTGCAGCCAGAGGAGCGAGGGAATCAGCTGGTCAGAGTGGGACGTGGGAAATCGAGGGACGGAAGATCAGCACAGGAACAAAGGAGCAGTGTCCGGGGTCGACAGGAGAGGAGGAACTTGTGTGACAACACCAACGGCAGGTCGGGGCTATAAAAGGAGCGGCGAGCGGCGGCCGGCGGCCGGGGAGCAGCATGGAGGCGTACTACTCCAGGGA